>NW_020312000.1:266144-483431 GCF_003144115.1 Tilletiopsis washingtonensis | reverse complement strand
CTGCTGCTCGACTGCTGCGCAGGGGGCTGGCTGCTGCTCGACTGCTGCGCAGGGGGCTGGCTGCTGCTCGACTGCTGCGCCGGAGGCTGGCTGCCGCTCGACTGCTGCGCCGGAGGCACGCTGCTGTGGTCCACTGGCGTGACCGTGCCGCTGTTCGTTTGAGGAACAACGGTGCTGCTTGCCGCTGGGCTGGAGGTGCTGTCCGCCGGGCGGGCGGAGCTGCTGCTAGCCTGGGATTCAACAGGCGGTGCAACATTCGTGTTGGTAGGCCCCGAAACGCTGGAACTCGTGGCGGCGTCGGGCACCACGTTCTGCGCCGATGTGCTCATGGCGTGCTGGCCACTGCTCGCCGAGCTGGGGTGCTGGCTGTCTGTCGCTGCGCCACTCGACTGCGCGGGAGGGCCAGGAGGCACATCGCTTGTCGAAGACGCTCCATCTGGCGAACCTGCGGCGCTCGAGGAGGCGGCGGGGCCCGATGGAGCTGCTGTGCTCATAGGCTGCCCCACACTCGTCGTCTGAGCACCGGCGGGCGTCGAAGACGAAGTAGGCTGCTCAGGATTGACGACAGGGGAAGCCGAGGAGAGCGGCACAGCGGAGGAGCTCCCATGCACTGCCGACGATGTCCCTGCGCCGCCCGCAACGCTCGAGGAAGCCTGCGCAGGGCTCGAGGAGCCGTGCGTCACACTTGAAGAGTCGTACACCACCTGCGTGGAGCTGAGACCTGCCGCTGCGAGGGAGGAAGAAGCTGGACTCTGACTCTGTGTGCTCGTGGCCGCCTGTTGCGGTGTCTGCACTGAAGATTGCGTCGGAGGCTCTGATGCATGGGTCGAAGGCGAGGCTGGCTGCACCGAGGAGGTTAGTGGCGGCGTCTCGTTCGAAACTGCCGGCGATGCGGCGTCTGCGGATGAGGAAGCAGCTGCCGGCACACTCGAGGTGACCGCGGGTGCCTGGGTCGCCGAGGAGGATGCCGGCGGGCTGTCTGGCGTGCCGTGCGGCGCCGACGTTTCGGAGGGCGCAGGTAGGGCAGACTGTGCGGTGGACGAAAAGCCGACCGCAACGGACGAGCTGTGAGCATCAGAAGCTTGCGTGCTGCTCGTCACAGCGCTCTCGTGGGTGACCGTCGGCGTCGGGTCCGGGCTCGGCTGGGCGCTCGGCAACGTGGATCCTTCAAAGGACTGTGCCACAGACGAGCTCGGCAGTACGCTCGTTGTTCCAGGGTTCGTCGGCGCTGTAGGCTCGTGAGTCGGTGCAGGCAGACTCGAGCTTTGGCCAGGCGACGACGCGCTAGCGTGCGCCTCGTCTGACGGCGAGGGCGTGGCGATGCGCCCTGTTTCGGAAGTCGTTGTGCTTGCGCTCGAGTGATCGACGGTTGTAGCGAGAGGCTCTTCTTCTTCCTGCACGGGCTGGGAGACCTGACCCGAGCCGGCGGTCTGCTGTGGGGCGGTGCCACTCTGACTGGAGCTTGGCGGGGCTGTTGCGCTGGGTTCGATGGCCTGGCTCGACTGCGCGACCTGCGAAGAAGAAGGCGCGCCGCTCGAGAGGGATGCCGGCTGTGCAGGCTCGGGTGACGGCTGCACGGTCTCGACAGGCGACTCGGAGCCAGTCGGGGAGGCACTTTGCGGCTGCTCAGTACCAACCGTCGACGCTGGCGAGGTCGTCGGCTGTGCGCTGGGCTGCGCTGCGGCGGGCTGGCTCGCCTCTGGCTGTGAAGAGCCACTCGACGCTGACGGGAGCGCGGAGCTCTGCCGGTCTGCCTGCGAGGAAGGCGTCGTGGGCCCCTGGCTGCCCGCGCTGGGCGTGCTGCTTGCCGTCGCACTCGGCTCGCTGCCGGCCGCTGAGGTCGCTGAGCCGCTCTCGGGGCTTTGTGGTTGACTTGTCGTGACTGCCGGGGCCTCCGAACGGCTTGTTGTGACTGCAGGCGCCTGCGAGGCGCTTGGAGGAGTGAATGCCGAAGAGGTGCTGCCAACACTGCCGGCATCGCCCTCTGAATTGACGGGCTGCTGCGCAGGCGAGTCGTTGGAGCCGCTTGTCGGCGTGCTCTGCGCCGGCTCGCTGGAGGATGTGACCTGTACCGGTGCGCTGGATGACGTGGCCTGCGCCTGCTCGTTCGAAGACGCGGCCGGTGCCGGGCTACTCGAGGTGCCGGGGTGCCCGGGCTCGTTTGAGGTTGTAGCCTGAGCTGGTTCGCTTGACGACGTGGGCTGTACCGGCTCGTTGAATGTACTTCGTTGCGGGTCGCTCGCGGGGCCAGTCTGTACCGGCTCGCTCCCGGAAGTCGTCTGCGCTGGCTCGCTGTGAGCAGTCGTCTGTACCGGCTCGCTCGAACGGGTGGTCTGCGCCGGCTCGCTTGCCATGCTGGTCTGCGCCGGCTCGCTCTCGGAAGGAACCTGTGTGGGCTGGGTCGTTGATGCAGCTGGTGCGGACTGAGCCGAGGACGAAGCCGGCTCTGCCCCGTCCGAGTGCGCCGGAGGCTCTGCCGAGTCTTGCACCACAGATCCACTCGTGCCTGCCGGTACATCGGGCTGCTGAGACGACGTGGACTGCGGCGCGGGGGTAACGACGGGAGGCGAGCCACCGTCGGAGGCTGCATGTGTCGGCGTCGAGCTCGATGACGTCTCGTTGTTGCCGCCGTTGGATGCTGGGGTGGGCTGCAGGGTGGCCGAGACGCTCGTCGACTTGGGGGCGTCTGCTGGGCTCGACTCCTCAGGCGGGCTTGCTACGCCTGTCTCCGGAGGAGGAGCACCTGAAGCGGACGGCTGAGACTCGACAGGGGTCGTGGTGGGACCTGCCTCCGCGGGCTGGCCGGTGGGCGCAGAAGATTGCGGGTCGACCGCTGTCGTGGAGCCTGCGTCCGAAGGTGGTTGCTGCGTCTCTGTCGGCGCAGCGACAGAGGAGCTCGGGGGCACAGAGCCGCTACTCGATGCGGAGGCAGGCTGAGAGACGACGTTGCGGCCCGAGCTATCGTCTGACCCTGCAGGCTCCGTCTCTTGGACCGGCGGCGGCGACTGTGTCTGAGCAGGAGGCGCTGCGGAGGTCACGGAAGGCTGGACATCGGTCTGAGGGCTGCCACCGTCCGACGTGGCGGCGGCCGACGTTGAGCTAGCAAATAGGGACGTCTGGCTCGCGGAGGGTACTGTGCTCTCGGAGGGTGTGACTGTCGTCGGACCAGCCGACGACGTCGCGACTGGTGCCGATGTGGAAGAAGCGGGCGCCGGTGCAGTCGATGTCTCCGGCGACGATGTGCCAATCGTCGAGAGGTGCTCGTCCCCGTCGTCTCTTACGGTAATCGTGCGATAGACGAACTCCTGACGCGGTGACGCGCAGCTGTCGGCGTCGGCGGCTAAAACAGTAGTGGCCGCGCCGACGAGAAGAATCGCTAGTAGGACGCGCATGGCCGGACGGTGTCCGGGCATGCTGAGAGGCGAAGGTGAGGGCAAGAAGGGGGGACAAGAGGAGGAGCAAAGAGAGGTTCAAAAGCAAGAAATGGGCCAAGACCCAATGATGAAGGAGAGTGGGGCGGCGCGCTGTGGGACACCCGTGTCCGCACGACCAGACAGGGCGCCCTCGCAGCACAGGTGCCGCAGAAAGAAAGCAAAGGAGTGGGGAGAAAGGCAGACGGACGAAGGACAAAGCAAAAGGACAGAGGGAGAAGGGAAACGCGACTGAGGTGTCCCTCAGCCGGATGCGGGGGCCTCTCGAACCTTATAGTATACCGAGACAGGGTGTCGCTGCATCGGCCAGAGCGCGGCAGTCACATGCTTGAGTCGCATGAGCGCATGGCACCAGCCTCGTGTCCTGCCAGTGCTGGGCGGTCTCTCCAGGGTGCACCGAAGGGCTGGCGCGATCCCGCGGGCACGGCACCGGTAGAGATTCTCCCGGACATTCTATACCGAATTGAGTCGTACCTTGCGCTCAGAGAGAGGCCAAGAAGAGCAGCATCAGGCACTCCGGTGCCTGCTTCGGCCCGAAGGACGGTAGAGGAGCAAGAATGGCAAGTCCTGTACGCGATGCCGCTCCCCTGACGCGTCTCCTCAATGCACCTCAACGCACTGCCGCGCTGCTGAGCCATTTGTGGGTCGGGCAGCGCTGCCGGATCGGAGCAGCAGCAGAAGCAGGCGAGTCAGTGTCCCGGGCTCGCTCAGCGGCATGAGAAGTGCTTACTCGAGCCGGCGGGTAGCCGAGAGGCGGTGCTGATGGGTGCTGCCGGCGCGCAGCCGTGAGCCCGCTGCCGTGCCGAACGCGCTCCAGCTCACCCGCGGCCTCGGGCGGACCTCGACGCTCGGCGAGCGACCCTGTCCCTCGGGAGGCTGGGAATTGCGCCCAGAGAGACATTGCTCGCAGCGCAAGAGGTTGACGGAGAGGGCACGGACCGCAGGCTGCGGGAGCCGGAGGTCGAATGAGCCGCAGCGGCTGGCTGAGCGCGGAGCGGGCCGCCAGACGTCGCGCTGCATGCGGGCCAGACGGCATGGCCCGCGACAGCGACGTGCACGACTGTGTGCTCGCCGTGTCGGGTAAACGGACATCGGCGGAGCAGCGTGCGAGAAAGGCTGGCCTGGACGGCTGCCTGCTGGGAGCAGCCGAGGCGGAGGCAGCGGTACGGTGGACGCGCTGGACGCGCTGCGTCGCGAGCTTTGCCCGTCGCGCGCCGATGCCTCGCCGCTCCGCCACTCCGCTCTCTCGCACCACGCGCGGCGTGGTCCACCCTTGCCCGTGACAGCAGCGGCGGCCACTCGCCATTAGGTGCGCTTTTCGAAGGCGAGACTCATCCCGCTCGCATTACCAGACGGCGGACCCAGCTGCGCTTGACCCTGCCTCGGCATCCCCCTGGGTCGGCCCTGAGCAGTGCGCGAGCACGGCGGTGGCAGGCATGAACAGACGGAAGCGGCATGCGCAGGACCCGTGGCGCTGCTCCCTTGTGGGCGCAGGCCCGATGCGTCGCGGACTCGCGGACAAGCGACGTGCCGCGCGCGCGCGCGGCTCAGGCGGCGTGGCCGCGTGCGCATGTTACGCTCGTGCGTGCTCAACGCCTTGAATAGGGCCGGCCGAGCTTAGTTGTATGCTTGTGCGCTGACTCGAATCGCCATTAGAGCGCAGCCCAGGTGCGCTGTCGCTGCTGCTGTCGCGCGACCGCGCATGAGCGCAGCGGCGCCGCGCGCCGCGCCAAGGTGCCTCGTTGAGACTGCGGCTTGCTGCCGGCGCTCGGCGGATGGGAGAGAAAGCTTTGCCGCTGCGGCTCGTCGCTTGACCTGTGCCATCCAGGCTGGCGAGGCGTGCGTAGGTGACGCTGAGGTGCTGCCTCGGCCACGCCACACGCCCGGCGCGGGAGGGCAAGGTCCGAGGTCCGACGCGCGCGCGCCAGCCGGGCGCTCGCAGCACACGCCAAATACGCCATGTCACGTCGAGTGTGGCCGCGCCTCGCTGCGCACTCCGCCTTGCGGGCGGCGCTCCGTCGGCCTGGGTCCGCTCGATGCGCACGACGGATTCGTCGGTGCGCGATACAGCGCTGCGTGGAAGCGGCGGAGAGACCCGATGCGAGAGCGGCACGGCGGCGAGTCTGAGAGAGCGAGCGGGGCGGAGGAGAGAGCGGAGCGAGCGGGAAGCGTCTCGGCGAGCACGGCGCGCGCGGCGCCGCCTTCGCGCGGAGGCGCGGAGGCGTGGAGTTGGTCCCACGCTGCTCCCGGCCGGTAGCCTCCCTCCTCTTCCAGCATGACCCAGCATCGCTTCCGATTCTGGACTGAGAGCTTTTCCCATCAAAATCAGCAGAGGTCATATCCTGACTGATCTGGCTGCTTTGAGAGCGCAATCGCTCTGCTGTGGGCGCGCTCCACGCTTGTATGCGAGGAGCGCGGCCTGGCGTTCGACGGGGCAGGCCTGCCTCAAATCTCGATGCCATCCCTTTGCCATAGCCGTCCGCGCAGCTCGACGTCTTGCATGGTATAGGCAGCTTAGCACACCTGTGGCTCTCCTCGAGGCCAGCTCTCCCGCCGTTGTTCAAGGCGTCTGTGGGCGCAGCAGCTCCCAAGACGCCGATGGGCGGCGCCGAGCGCGTAAAGTGTTCGCCGCGTCGCGTCCCTGCGCCGCCTGCGCCGCTGCGCCAGCGGCAGGCGGTGTTGGTCTGGCGGTGCGCGCGCGCCGCGAGCCATGCTTCTCTCCACTCTCACCACCGTCTCGAACCACCCTCTGACCGCCTCTCATGGCGCTCGATGGCTACGAAGGACCCAGCGCGCTGCTGCAGCGCGCTCTGCCGCGCAATCTGACGCAGCTGGCGAGCGATCTCTTCGACGAGGCGCACGGTGCGTGCCGCGCCCAGACGAGCGCGAGATCGGCGGCGCCTGGTCCGCTGCGGCTCACACCGTTCGTGCTTAGACGAGCTCGGCATCGGCTTTCTTGCTTCACTGCGCGATCCTGTCTGGATCTTCAGTCCGTGCGTCGATTAGCCGTCGGCAGAGCAGCACACGCTGATGCGCAGCGATGCAGCGAGCACATCCGCCTGCTGTTCGCCCTGTCGCTCTCATCTGGCGCATCTGCCTCGCAGGCACAGCCGCCTCTCTCTACGCAGGCATTGACGCTGCTACGCGCGATGGCAGAGACGTACGCTGCATCGTCTCTGCTCGAGGTGCTGCCTCCCTTCGCGTCCTCATCACGGCTGCCCGTGGCGCGCGCCACGAGCGGGAGCTCCGACGACGAAGATGAAGCACGCGGCAGTTGGCTTCTGCGCTGCCAGAACGTGTGGGAGCACGTGATGAGTACAGCGCCTAGAGCCGAGCGGCGGTCGGCCAAGGCTGCGCCTCGCAAGCGCCGTCGGACAGGAGCGTCGGCGACGGATGCTGCGGAGCAACGAGAGTCAGAGGGCCTCACTGAGGAGGGAGCTCAGATCTTGGCGCTGCTCGTGCTGCTGTGGCGGGCAGAGCGGCGGGCCGCCTCGCCTGATTCTCTGGTGCTGCCGAAGGGCGCAAAGGGAAAGAAGCCAGAGACGCAGCTGCACCTGGCTCGACAGATGCGAGGGCCGTGGCCAAAGACGGACGTGGGTGAGGCGCTCGACACGCTCATCGCTGCGCTCAAGCATGGCAAGGTGGGCGCGGATCTGTGCGCTGAGGTGAGTTCGCGGCGGAGCCATCACGTCGTCTCAGCTGCCCGTGCTGACCTCGTCTGGCTAGCTCTTCGCGCTCGCCTCGATCGGCCAGCTGGATCTCGATGCATTGGTCGCCGGTCTCGCATCGCGCATGCCGATGCTTACGTTGCCGGAGCTCGAACTGCTGCTCCAGGTTAGGCGTGAAGTGCGTCCGAGCGCGATGCCACTGCTGATGCACGGCCTCGCAGAGTACTCGATCACCGGACTCTCTGCATCTGGCTCGCACCCTGCTGCAGTACCTGCACGCGCACTCGGACATTCCGGCGGCCGGACCATCGACGTCGCGCTACTTCGCGCCCGCGTCCAACGTGCCGACCAACGGACGCTCCACGCGCGCCGTCTCGGCCTCGCTGCTCGTCGAGCGCAGCGAGATTCATGAGCGTGCGCTCTCGGCGCTGCGTGACCTCGTCTCGGCTACGGCGTCGGTAGCACTGCTGCCGCAGGAGGACGTCGCCGCGAGCCTGCTGAGTGCAGAGACGTGCGCGAGATGGGAAGAAGCTCCGCGGACGCTCAAGAAGAGCGTCGAGAGCGGGGTGCGCGCATGGGAGGAGCGCATCGACGCCGCTCAGGCCGACTCGCAGCCGCCGTCCAGTGAGGCGCCGATTCAGCAAGCGGGCGAACAGTCAGCCGTCGGGCGGCCGGTGCGAAAGAAGACGGCGCCGATTTTGGAGCCACAGGAGCGCGCCACAGGGCGCAAGACTTCGGCCACAACCCCGGCGCCCAAGACTCCAGCCGCAAAGGCGAAGAGCGCCAAGGCGCCGCAGACCGACGCCGAGCGCCTTACCTCCCTTCTCTGTGGAGGCATGATCGCCGCGCGTCTTCGCCGGGCGAGCGTGCGCTACATGATCGGCGAGATTCTCCAGACAGCAGGCGGCGAGGCACACGAGTGCCGCGCTATGATGCAGGACGTCGACGAGGAGGTCGCGTGGATTGAGCTGGCGTGGAAGGCCTGGGCGGAGCAGACAGCAGCCGATGAGAGCGCGGGCATAAGGGAGGAGGATCGGGTGGAGATGGATGCGCTGCGGCACACGCTCACGCCGCAAGTCGAGGCCCTGCGCGGCAGACGGGACGTGCTGCAGCTGCGCCTCATGCTCCTCTAGCCCAATCACATTCAAGCGCCGCCGCGTGAGGGTTCAGCTGCTCAAGAGCTTGCTCGTCATTACGCGGGCTCAGCGCCGCTTGTACAGACATGGCTTGAGCACTTGTGGGCCCATGGCGATGAGCGACTCCAGCTGCGCCTCTCCCTCATCGTCGCCCGCGACAAGGCGGGCGACACGGCCGCGGTCGAGCGCAGTCTTGCGGAAGTGGAAGAGCGAGAAGTGCGTGTTGCTCGAGTCCTGAAGCGCAGTGCCCTGGTCAGCAGCGTGACAGGCGAGGTGGTCACGCAACTCACCTGCGTGAGGTTCTCGAAGCCCAGCGCGCAGATGACCTCGACGAAGGCGTCTATTGAGTCGTGACGCGAAGACACCTCGCTGATGAGCAGGTCGCCGCTGCAGATGCTGTCAGCTCGGCCTCGTCTCGTCGCCAGGATGCTGCTCACCCTGTCCGCAGCACGCGCTGCGCCTCGCTGATCATGCGCACCCAGTCGGTGCCCATCAGCGCCAAGCAGAAGACAACGACGTCGACGATCTGCATCTCCAGCGCCGGCGTCTCGTCCTGCCACGGCGACACTCCTGGCAACGGCAGCTCGCCGGCGCAATTGACGCGGCGCACCCAGCCGTCGGCCGAGTTGTCGAGGTCGAAGGAGAGCACCTTCCAGCGCGCCGGCTCCTCGCGAGCCAGGATGCGCGCAAGCGGTGCCTCTCCGGCACCAAGATCGAGCACTAGTGGCTGCTGCGCGCTCATGCCTCTGCCTCCTTGTGCGCCACTCGCTGAAGAGAGCAAGATGCGTGCGATGGCCTGCACAGGCACGAGCGGCCAGCTCTTGGTCTGTGCGCGGAAGCCGGCGTGGTACGCGGCCATGCGTTCCGCCTCCTGCGTCGTCTCGGCGAGCGCGTCGGCGCCAGACGTCGTGTACAGCGCCTCGTTGATCGTGCGGAAGCGCGAGCCCAGCAGCTTCTCCGGCAGCGATGTGTGCAGTGCTGGCAGAGCGGGAAAGGCCGGCAGTGCTCGGCTGGCGCCATTCGAGGCCGACGCGGCAGCAGCAGCCTTCTTTGCCTTCTTTGCCTTCGGCGCTGCCTGCGTCGCCGATGCGGCGCTCTCGCCGTTCGCCTGGCCATTGGGCTGATCGTTCGTCTGTCCATTTGCCTGCCCATTTGCTTGCCCGTTCACCAGCATTCCCTCGGACTTCGCCTGCCCTGGCTCTGCGAGGCCGTGCTCCGCCAGCACCTGCTGGCGACGAGCCTTGCGCGCCTTCTTGACGGCCTTCTTGCTGGCGCCCTGGGCCAACTCCTGCCCCGCCTGTATTGCCTTCTTCTCCGCAAGTGCATAGATCGCCTTGCGGCCTGCCTCGCTGCTTGGATCGAGCGCAGCTTTTGCGCCGGACACATCCGCCTCTGGAGCCTGTGCCTGCTGTGCAGCCGGTGCTGGCACAGCGGCACTCTTCTTCTTGCCCTTTGCGCTGAAGGGGTCGAGACCCTTGCGCTTCTTCTCTTGCCGTCCAGACCGAGACTCCTCTGCCTCCAGCGCCAGTGCCTGCTGCTGCTGCGCCTCGGTCGGCTCGGCTGGTACCAGCTCCACACGCTCGGCTTCACGCTCGCGCTTGCGGCTGCGTGCCGCTGCGCCGCCAGTGAGGGTGCCGCGCAGCCGAGCATCTGCCGAGGCGCCGGCACTGGGCGCTGCGGCAGACGGCAGGGCCATGCCGAGGCCCAGCGTCGGCGGGCGCGGCTTGGGCAGCGCCGCGCTCTTGCTGCTGGCCGCTGTCGAGCCCGAGGCGCCGCTGCTGGATGACTCGCCGTGCGGCTCGAGGTGCTGAAGGATGCGTGCCGAGAGGGCGGCGCGGTTGGCGGCCGCGCGTGTGGCCAGCAGTGCGAGGTCTTCGGCAGAGGACATGGCGAGGGTGTGGGCGTGTCGGAAGGAGCGAGCGAGCCTCTCGCAGCCTGATGAGGCCCACGGCGGCAACTTTTGGCGCCACGTGACTTGTCCCGCCGCCGAGCGCACGGCCCGCTGCCTCCACTTGGCCTCGCGCGACATCCTCGCCGCCTCGCTTCCGCTCCACCATCACATCGCTCAGCAGCGCCTCTTTGATGCAGCGCACCGCCTCTCTCATTCGCACCAGTCTCCGCACCTCCAGCCTCGCACCCCGTTCACAGGTCCGCAACATGCACATCCACCCCGTGCCCGTCCGCGACGACGTGCGTGCCGGCGCCTCGCCGCTGCCAGCCGCCTCGCTCACGCTGCAGCCCTGCACAGAACTACGCCTACATCATCCAGGATGGCTCGCGCGGCGTCTTCGTCGACCCGTTCGACGTGCCGGCCGTGCAGGCTGCAGCGAAGAAGCACGGCGTCGAGCAGGTGATGGGCTGCATCACCACGCATCGTGCGTCGGGCCTCGCTGCTGCAGACGGCCCAGCTGACGCTCGCTGGGCACAGACCACCAGGACCACTCGGGCGGCAACGACGACTTCGCCAAGGCATACCCGGACGTGCCGATCTGGGGCGGTTCGGACAAGTGTCCCGCCATGACGAAGCAGGTCGGCGACAAGGATGCCTTTGAGCTGTGGAGCGGCAGCAAGATCGACGTCAAGTGCCACGCCACGCCCTGCCACACGCAGGACAGCGTCGCATGGCACCTCACGGATGCTGACGGAAAGATGGGCGTCTTCACGGGGTGAGCAGGCGTGGTGTCGCGTGCGTCCGGCGCTGTGCTGACTCGACGGCGCCTTGTCAAGCGACACCCTCTTCGTTGTGCGTTGACTTCTGCGCAGGAGGAGAGGCAAGGAGCAAGGCTGACGTTCACTGCAGGGAGGCTGCGGACGCTTCTTCGAGGGCACGCCGCAGGAGATGCACCACGCGCTCAACAAGGTGCTCGCCTCGCTGCCCGACAAGACTGTGCTGTACTGCGGCCATGGTGCGTGTGCTGTGCGCCTCCCCTCCCGCACGCCGTGCTGACCACTCCCGCGTCAGAGTACACCAAGGGCAACATTGCCTTCGGCGCAGCCATCCTGCCCGAGCGGCCCGCCGTCAAGGAGCTGTTGCAGTTCGTGCGCGAGCGCAAGAACGGCGGCGTCACGACGGGCGCCTTCACCATTGGCGACGAGAAGAAGCACAACGTCTTCATGCTGGTGCGTGCTAGCCAGCTCGGCGGTCCAGGCCCGTGCTCACACACCTGAGGCTCTCAGGTGGACGACCCGGAGGTGAAGCGCGCCGCAGGACTCAAGGAGGACGCCGACGCCGTCGAGGTCATGGGCCGGCTGCGCGAGATGAAGAACGACGGCAAGATCAGCGCCAAGGTCTAGCTTCACCTAGGCTGTACCGGCGCACGACTGCACACGGCTTCTTCACGCTTTTGGCAATGCAACTCGATGACGATTACCCAGGTGACGCTCTCTTTCTCCCTACACACCCAGCGCCTTCTTGACTGCACCGAGCACAAGCGGCAGTACGACCTTCCGGCTGGCGCGAGCATTGCCCTGACGCCAAAGCGTGACGCGCAGGCCGGAGGCACGCACGCCTCTGGCATCCTTGCCCACATCCTGGCTCTTGCTGTCGCGCAGCAGCGTCAGGCCCTGCACCTTCTCGCGCTTGCCGCTGGCTCCATCGGAGCGCGCGCCGCGCCAAGGCTGCAGCAAGAGAGTGTCCTCGGCACCAGTCTCGAAGCGCGGCTTCTCGAGGATCGCGGTGATAGAGGGCCAGATGGCGTCCAGCCGAGAGGCAGAGAGCGTGTGCGGCTGCGCGGCGATGATGCTGATCATGCGGGCAAGATGAGCATCAGCAGGGGGCCTCGCAGAGCCTCGCTTCACACTCACGTCTCGCGCTTGTGCTTGTCCTCCTTTGCCGCACGTTCCTCTGCGCGCTCTTCCTCCTCGCTGCCACTGCGCGACTCCGCAGAGCGCGTCTCGCGGAAGCTCGTGCCGACGACGCAAAAGTCGAGGCTCTTTTCGCGCATCCAGCTCTCCAGCGAAGTCCAGAAGCTCTCCCATGCCGCCGTGCGGCCCGCCGGCGGCTGCTTGACGCCGGGTGAGGCGGGCGTGGTGCCGAGTGACACCTCGATGCGGTCGAGCCAGGTCGAAAGGCCCTGCGGCACGGACGCAAAGCCCACCTGCACCACTTGCTGCTGCTGCGCAGCCGGTACGCTTTCGCCAGAGGCCGGCAGCGGCACGCTGAACTCCTTCCAGTCGCGCCGCAGCAGATCGCGGCTGCTGAGCCGCGACACGTCCAGCTTGGCCGTGACGAGCTGCTGCCAGAAGGCCGTGACGGCAGGTGCGGCGGCTGCGACTGCGTCTGGCGTCGCCTTGATCTCGGACGTGTCCGAGGGTGCTGACAGGCCAGACGCAGACGAGGAGGCAATAGACGACAGCGGCGCCAGCAGCTTGTAGGACGAGACATCGAGCGGTGCCGCCTTGCCGTTGGGACACGGCCGGACCTGCCGCGTGTATGCCAGTCAGCCGACGCGCTTGAGCACGCGACAGATCAGTACTCACATCGTCGGTGTCAATCAAGATTGCCGACAGCAGCAGGTCTACCAGCTCAGTCGGCACCTTGCCAGCCTCGAAAGCCTCGCGATACAGGTCCGCAACGATGCTGGCCGCCGAGCCGATCGGCGGGTCAGCGCTGCCCGGGCCCTTGAATACACGCAGCGGCGCTGAGGAGTGCGCCGACTCATCGACGTGGTGATCGACGATCGCCTTCACCTCGGCACCGCCAGACGCAGACGAGGCCCACTGCGGCGCCAGACTGGCGTGGTCGACGAGGCCGAAGAAGGTGTTGCGGCTGCTGGCGAATGCCTCGGAGGAGGCCGCAGCAGGCAGCTCGCTGACGTGCAGCGGCGCCGAGAGCGACAGTGAGGCACGCTCGAAGGCCATTGTGTTCTCGGGGCGCAGCGATGCATCTGCGGGCTCGGAGTGCAGCAGAGGCACGATCACCGTGCCGGCGGGCAGCGAGAGCGGGTGCGTCGAGGGAAAGTGCGTGAGGAGGTAGGCGAGGCCGATGGCGCTGGCGGCCGAGTCGAGGTCTGGCGTGCGGCATATCAGCGAGCGCAAACCGACGACAATACTGACAAAGACTCACCGCCGGCCGTGTTGCCCATGACGAGCATGAGGCTCGACTCGGGCTTCGCCGCCGAGAGATGCTGCAGTGCCAGCGGCTTGGTGCGCGCCAGATAGGCCGTTACACTCTCGGGTGCCGCCGAGGTGGGCGCCGCACTGCCTTGCGTTGAGGCAGCCATGGCGAGCGGACGCGACTGCGTGTCGATGCGTTCGGCGAACTGGCGTTGCAGCAGCCAGAGGAGCAGAAGCGAGAGGAGGCCGAGGAGCAGCGTGCGCGGACGAGGCGCGCGGGTGCAGCTGCGGCGGCGTGAGGGCGAGGCGGAGAGGGCGAGCGGGAGGGTGGAAGTGACGGGTGGATAGACGTGCGTCGACTGGGACATGGACGTGCGGAGGAGAGCTCAGCACGGCGGGCAGTGCAGGCGGTTGAGAGGAAGGAGGAGCGAGGAGGCGCTTTTCGTGCACGTTCCTGCTGATCGGCGCCTCTTCGTGCCGCGGCCCGACTCGCCGGCCGGCTGCCCGACCTTCGCGCCGAGGCTCGTGCGCATCCTGCGTCCCAACCACAAACACCCAGCCGCAACACCCTGCCGCGCCTCGACGCATGCCATCGATACGTCGCTAGATGCCCTCTGCGCCGGCGACTGAGCCCCGATTCTCTCTTCTGTCTCGCCTCGGCGCCGAGTTTCAGCACCTCTCGCCCGCACGTCATCTCTCCGCAGACGCCAGCTCTGCTTCGCTGCTCTTCCTGGCACTTCTCGCCTTTGCGCTGCTCTTCGTTCTGCCCTGCCTCGATCGCCTGGCCGCGCGCCGCGTACAGCACGACGAGCGCGTCGGCGTGCCTCGTGCTGCTGCCCCTGGTCAGCTGTCGCTGCCTCTCGACGCGCTACCGGCACAGCGCGTCGAGCTGCTCTCGCCCGCGTCCAACGCTACTGCCGTCTGGCCACAGCTGAGGCAGCGCGCCAAGGCGCAACAGACGTCGAGTGAGGGCTGTTGAGCTGTATGGCGAGCAGCGAGGCGTCGAGCCGAAGCCGCGCCTCTTCCTCGACGCACGCGCATCTGGGCTCGGCACACAATGCACTAGGGTTAGTACTTGGCGCTGCTGTCAAGCATGCAAACGGGCGAAGCGCTGCATGCTGAAACGCATTCTGCAGGCCGACGCCTCCAGCGATTCACCTATACGTGCCAAAGCGGCTCCTTCCGGCTACGCACCATGAGGCGCTGCTGCTCGTCGGCTGGGCGGTGATCTCCGGTCCCACATGCGTTGTTGTTGTGGCAGCAGCGATGACTCATACTGCTGCTGAGACGCATGCACTGATGCCCATGACGGCCGTCCCCTCGGACGTCACGGGCTTGCGACCGTCCTTGCTTGGCATCTGTCAGCCAGGCGCGTCAAGCATGAGCAAGGGCAAGGCGCGCGAGACGCACGACGGTGAAGATGCCGCTGTGTGGGTCGAGAGCACGTCGCATGCGGCGGGCTCAAGCGCCGCTGTGGTGCTACAGACGTGAGTGAAGCACTCAGAGACGAAGTGCGAGGCTCTGACATGCCCTATAGCGTGCGCCTGCCAGCGGTGTCGAGCCCTGCTGCCAATCAAGTGCCAGGCGTCAGCGTCGTCGTCATCACCTACACGCCGCCGCAGTCCGCCGCGCTGCAGTTCCTTTCCCTCGAGCCGCTCGTGCTGCTGAAGCCAGCACAGACACTCGAGTCGCACGAGAACCCGGACGCGCAGCTGCACGTCCGCTATCGGCATTTGAGCCCCGAAGCACGAGCGCAGCAACTGCGCCTAGAACGACTCACTGCGCTCGACCCGACACGTGCCGCGGACCTGCGACCCGGCCAAGCGAAGCACACCGCAGCAGGGTCAGGGCTGCGCATGGCTGTCATCCTCATGAACGCCGCGGACGAGCCGTTTGCTCGAGGAAGGCCTCCAGACGAGCAGATGTACGGCGCAGCGGGAAAGGGCCTTGCGCTGCTTGTGCGCGCTTCCGCCTCGGCATGTCGTGCGCTATCGTCAAGCCTACGCCAGCCCCTGGTGCGAGGGCACAGCATCAAAGATGTGTCGGCGTCAGTGCGGCAGCTCGATTTGCGTCTGCGCCAGATTGCCGTCTGGCCAGCATTAGGTCGTCGGCTGCGCGTGCAGCGCCGACACGAGCGGGTGCCAGTGTGCGAGCTGAGTGCGCGCTACATTGGCCTCTGGAACGGCGTCTGGCTCGTCGCCAACGATCTCATTCTCGGCGGTGCCGTCGGCAGCTTCGTCTGCGAGCATCACGAGCAGATCGCGCAAGCGTGTGCCGGATGGCTGCGCGACAACACCATCGTGCAGGCCGACGAGGTGTTGGTCTGGCTGGGCCAGTGGCCCGGCGGCCTCAAGCTCAACGCCGAGCTCTCACTATTCTTCGGCGACATGTACCGCGGCACGATTGACGTGTACGCGCTCTTCGTCTTTGCGCCTCTCGAGCAGGCGCTGCCGCGCCTCGTGTATGCCATCGGGCTGGCGGGCAGCCTCGCCGGCCTGACGATGCTGCTCTCGCTCGCCGCGGATCTGCTGGCTGTTGCGACACTGCATCTCAGCATACTGCACCGCATCGCGCGCGCCATTCTCGGCGCCTTCACCTCGATGCTCTTTGCCCTCTTCCGTCTCTTTCGCGGCAAGAAGCGCAATTGGCTGCGCGGTGGACGCATCGACAACGCCACGTACGACGCCGACCAGCTGCTGCTCGGCACGATTCTCTTCACCATCCTCATCTTTCTCTTCCCGACGGTCATGACGTATCACGTCGTCTTCGCGCTGGCGCGCCTCGGCATCGTCTCGACGCGCGTCTTGCTCGACACGGCACTGGCGCTGCTGAACCATCTGCCGCTCTTTGCGCTCATGCTGCGTCTCAAAGATCCGGCTCGGCTGCCGTCGAGCGTGCGTCTGGCGTGGGCCGCGCCACCCGATGGCGATGCGGACGGACACGAGCCGCTGCGCGCTGCACACTTCGAGCTGCACTCGGTGCCACTGGGCCTCGGCGACATCTTCGCCGGCTATTCGGACCACCTCGTCGGCCTTACGGCGCTGCCACGCCTCTGCCTCGGCGTGCTCACGGGCGCGCCGATCGACCCCATCGACACGATCGCGCAGGGCTAGGAGGAGCGGTGATGGATATAGAGGGAGCAGAGCATGTTGTACAGGAGTCGAGGAGGCCGAGATGCCCTGGAGGGGAAGAATGCTACAAGACGTGCCACTCGTCGTCAATGTTCCGGACCTTGTCTCTGCGCGCCGAAGATGCCGCGTCGCCTGGCCCACCAAGATCGCCGGCGCCGACGACGACGCCGTTGAAGAGCACTCCGCCGGCGCTGCTGGGGCTCGCGGCAGGCTTGGCAGCAGCCGACTTTCGAGGCTCGCCCTGAGGCGTGGCTGCCGGTGTAGTCGCTGCGCTGCGCCGCGAGGCAGCACCCAGAGCCTCTGCTCGTGTCGACTTGCCGGCGCTCTTGTCCGGCCGCGCCTTGTGCGTAGAAAGGAAGCTCAGATCTGCCGGTGCTGCCGTGACGGCACTGGGGTGCGGGCCGCGCACGGGCAGCACGCTCGACTTGAGATCCGGACGAGCGGCGGCTGTCTTGCGCCCCTCGATCGGGCGGGCGTTATTGCTTGCTGCAGGAGCCGCAACGGCTGCCTTAGCCGGCGTTCCTTCGGCAGCCTTGATGTTGAGAATCGAGGCAGCCGCCTGACCCGCGTCGACGTAGCTCTCCTCCAGCAGCTTCGGGCCCTTGCGCGACGAGCGCTTGCTCGCTTCGGCCGCCTCGCCGCGCTCCTCGGGATTGTGCGCGCGGTGGAGAGCGGCATAGTCGAGCTCGGGGAAGGAGAGGTGCGCAATGTGCGCTGGCTGATGCTGCGTGGTATGGGCGCGGCTGAAGGAGGCGAGGGATTAGTTTGCTGCACGAGGCCAGACGAAATGCGGCGTCGGACGCACCTGCCGAGCTCAGCGCTGCCGACAGCGCGCGAGATCAAGCGCAGCGAGCTGCCTGCCGCCATTCCGACATCTATCCGCACGCCCTGCGTGTGCGCCAGGTAGGCTGCATTATACGCGAGCATCGTCAGGGCATCACAGAACTCTCGTGCCGCCGCTCGTGCTGGATCCTCAACGGGCGCAGCAGGCTTAGCTGCGCGTGCCGCATTGTCGGTGCTCTGCGGTGAGGCATTGCCGGCATTGGGATAGAGCGCAGAGGCTAGGCCCCACGAGAAGTGCGTACCGCCTGGAAGCTGCACAAACGACTCGAGTGTCGAAAGCGTCGAGGCGCCAAGCGCAGCCACGCCGCCTCCGCTCGTGCCAGGAGGAGGCGCTGCGAGTACGCTGTACGCCGAGCTGGAGAGATGCAACGAGGCCTTGCGTCTGGAGAGGTGGTCAGCACGGCGCGTTGCACTCGTCTCGGCCCTCGACCCACCCTGAGCTGATCGACCAGAGCGGATGCGGCCGTATCGTGCTGGCGCCAACGGCAGAGGCAACAGCGAACGGCAGCTGTATACCAAGATACGCGCTGAGGATGTGCAACAGATGCGCAGTGTGGGTGACGGCACCATTGGTCGCCTCGCGCGGAAATCGTCGAATGTCGTCGGGCACCGGCAGGACGAGGCCGACGATGCTCCAGTCGTTCGACTTGGCCGAGGAGGCCGTGGCCAACGCTGCAGAGGCTGCAGCAGCAATGCCAGTCTGAGCTGGCAGCGCCGCGCGGCCACGCAGGTCAAAGGCACCGGGCATGGGTGCTGCTGCGGCGGCGGCATTTGGCAGGTAGCGCTCGCGACTGCGCTGTGCACGCGCAAGCGCAGCCGCACTCGTGCTCGAGAGACCGCCGGCATTGGCGAAGCTGGCAGACGGTGGCGAGACGGCAAAGATGGAGAGCGCTTCGCGTGCGCGTGCAGCACGCGCTCTGCGAGGAGAGATGTCCGTCAGTGCCACGACAAGCAGGACAGAAAGACTCGAGCATCGCAGCCTCTTCGATCTGAACGAGTGACTCACCGAGCAAGCTCTGCCGCCACCTCCGCGCTCCTTGTCTGCAGCGCCTCGATCTCTGCGCGCAGCCTGACAGCATCCGGACTGCTGGTCGCAGGGTCCAGAGCCTCCGCCCCCGCCGCCGTCTTGCGCTCCGGCCACGCCCCGGGGCTGCGGCGTGTCTCCGAATGCGCATCAGGTCCGCGCAAGATGCGTCTGGCGCTCGCCAGCGCCTGGCGCCTCTGCCGAAGCGCCTTGGCGCGCTCATGCAGCTGTTCGCGACTTGCGGCCTCTCGTTCGCGGGCCTCGCTGGTCGCAAGCTGAGCCGCCTCGATCTCGAGGAGCAGCGCTGCCCTGCGTGCCTTTGCAGCGCGCGCTGCATGTCCAGCAACGGGACTTGGCGGAGGCAGGCTCAACGCGCTGCTGCTGCCCACCGCGCTCGCCTCCTCAGGCTCGCCAAAGGGATCGCCCAGCGGCTCGTACCGCCTCGGCAGGCGAGCGGTAGCAGCATCGCCGAGCGCCGCCTCGGCCCAGGCGCGTGCTCGGTCGCGCATGGCAGCCAGCCGAGCGACGTCGGTGCGATGTGCGGCGAGACGCTTCGTCAGGCAAGGGTCGGCGCAGTAGAAGCGAGTCTGTGGCGTGTGGCACTGCACACAGAGCGCCGTGGTCGTCGACGTGCCTGCCGCGCCGGCTGCTGCCGCCGCGGCGTCGTTGTGCTGCTGCACTTGCTGCTGCGGTTGCCATCCTGCAGATGGACCAGCGGCGGCGGCGGCGGCGCTCGACGAGGGCGCGGACATGGCGCACGAGCTCGGGCACACGCTCGCTCGCACGCCGAAAGGCGCCCGGGCGGGCGGCGGAGCTGTGAAGGCGTGCCCTGCTGGCGCGCCGTCGGTGAGCTGTGAGGCGGAGGTGGTGGTTGGGAGCAAGAAAGGCGGCGACTGCGCAGCGCACCTTTGGACGCGCAGCCGCGCGCACGGACGGCGCATCACCTCATGCTCCACCTCGCGGCGGCGCCACGAGCACCGCCTGCCTTCCTTCTCTCCTCCTCACCTTCACCACCCCTCCGCGCCGCTCGGCCAGCACGCGCCTTGCATGGTGCTCGAGTTCAGCGATGCCAGCGGCGCCGGCATCGATGCGCTGCCCGTGCTCGTGCCGCCGCTGCGCTTCTCCGCCGTGGCTCTCTCGCTGGCAGCATCGGCGAGCACCACGCAGCCAGCGACACCCGGCGAGCTGCCCGCCTCGCTGGCACAGGCCCTCTACCGCGGCTCGCACCCCAAGCCGCGCAACGTGCGCTTCCTCGCCCGCCTGCGCCTCCGCTCCATCCTCTCCCTCACGCCAAAGGCCCTCAACGCCGCAGAGCCGCAAGTCGCCGAGTGGGCGGCGCAGCGCGGCGTGCAGACCGAGTGGTTCAAGTGCGAGAAGCCAAAGGACGAGGCCGGCGGCCTGAGCAAGGAGGCGGCTGCCAAGGCGCTGCTGGTGAGTGCGCCACAGGCTAGAAGTAGGTGGAGCCTTTCTATGGCGGCTGATCGATGTCTGGTAGCACGTCCTCGATACGCGCAATCTGCCCTGCTACGTGCACTGCCTCGATGCGCTCAGCGTCACGTCGCTGCTGACGGCGCTGCTGCGGCGCGTGCAAGGCTGGTCGCAGGCCTCGCTGCTTGCCGAGCTGTCCCTCAATCTGGCCGCCGGCAATCCGGGCGGCGCAGACGAGGAGCTGCTGGCGTACCAGGGCAACTTTGTCGCCAAGTGGGCGGGCGGATCGGACGGCGTGCGCCTGCCGCCGCGCCGCTTCATTCCCAACTGGTGCTGGCCGGCGCCATACGTGCTCGCTCGCCTGCGCGATCCCTATGATGTGCTGGCACCGCCGTCGCCGACGCCGCTGCGGGACAAGGCGGCAGATCGGCCATCGACCAGCTCGGGCGCCGTGGCTGGCAACGGCCACGCCCGGCAAGGCAGCTCCGATACCTCGCTTGCCGTGCCGCCGGCGAGACCCACGACAGCGCCTGCCAACTACGGCGTGGGTGCTCTGCCTGTCACGCACCCGACGATGAAGCTGCGCTTCGATTCCGACCCGGACCTGCCGCCGCCGCCACGTATCACCTCCCCGCAGCCCGTGGCGCCTGTCGCGCGGCATCCGGCACGCGATAGCTCGCAAGCGCGTGAAGGGCGCGGCCTTGCCTCGCCCGCCAGTCCAGGTGGCAGCCGACCGCACAGTCGGGCGGGCAGAGCGCCGCCGTCGTACTCTGGCAGCTCCACGAGCGAGGGCCGCACGCCTTCGCGTCCACCAAGTCCGAGGCGGCGCACTCTGGGTGCTGGCAGTAGCGAGGCAGGCGAGCCGAGCTCGCCACCAATAGCGTCGCCCTATGCACAGCACACGTTGCATCGCACCTCTTCGCGGCCCCATGCGCCCTCGCATCTGTCGTACAGCTCAAGCGCGCCTTCGCCGCCCAGCTCGCCGAGTCTGCGCAACATCAGTCTGGCGCAGAAGCTACAGCAGCAGGAGCGCAGCTCGCTCGTGGCGTCAAGCGATGACGATGTCGAGACGCCAAGAAGAGGACAGTCGGTACTCGATGCAGGGCGAGGCTCGTCTCAAGGCCAAGACAATACTCCTCGCGCCTCCATCACGCCTACGGACTCGTCCTCGCCCGCCCCGACGCTTGTGCGCTCCCATACGCGCAGCCTCATCGGCGGACAGGAGGAGCGTGCTGATGTGGGCGCCTCGCTCGGCCGCATGGCGCAGAGCAGTCCGACGCCTCCGTCACGCCTCAAGCACCTGGCTGCTGCTGCTCCGGCACAGAGCGGGGCGATTGCTGTCGCCGGCGCACGTGGTGCAGCAGCATCAGGCGGCGCAGAGCAGCATGTGTTGCCTGAGCGCACCTTCTCTACGAGCCCCGAGGACTCGACGCCCGTGCCGCATGCCTTGCGCGCAGACAGCGACGACGAGGAAGAGCAGCTTGGCCTAGGCCTGCAGATGCCTACTGGCGTGCGCGGCACCGCACATGTGCCGCGCTCGACATCAGCAGAGAGCGTCGCATCGGGGTCGAATCAGCAGGCAGAAGGCCAGACGCGTGATGCTCACGAGGACGACACCACGAGCGAGTCGCACGCCGAAGAGGCGGAGTCAGAAGAGGAGACGGAGGAGGAGGAGGAAGAGGAAGAAGAGGAGGAAGAAGAGGAAGAGGAAGAGGAGGATGAGGACGACGAGCAGGACGCTGACGAGGCGCGGGCGCTCGAGGCCCTCGATCTCGACGGCTGGTGAAGGGCAGCGAGACGCAAATGGACCCGTCACCCGCACGCTCGGAACAGCTTGAGATGAGCATTGCACCGGGACAAAGTATATGTCGAGATGTGCGCAGACTCGCACGCGCGATGTGGCGGCGAGCTTGCCTTGGGTTGTATGTGACGCGGAGCGGGAACCAGGGGGATTGATGGAGGGGCGGGGACGCGAGAGAGAGTGGAAAGGGATGGGAGAGATTCGAGAGTGCGGGGAGAGCCCTAGGGCTTAAGGCAAAGCCGCTCAGTCGCGACGAGGGCGCGCCGGCGCCGAGGCGGCGCGCACGATGCGCTCCTTGGCGGCGAGGACCTGGTCGCGCGTGCCGCGGATGATGACGGTGCCGTTGCCGGAGCGCGGGATGTCGATGTGAGCGCCCGAGGCCTCCTCGTGCTGCTTGAGCGCCGAGCCCTGCTTGCCCACCAGGCGCGGCACCACGGAGCCGTCGACGGTCAGGCGGCCCTCGTGCGTGATCGCGCCCGTCTCGTCGGCCTCGGCACGCAGACGCGCCACGCCGGCCGCCAGCGTCTCCGGGCTGCTGGCCGTCAGCGTCCACGTCACGTCCTCGCCAGCGACGGGCGGCAGCTCCACGATGGTGAAGCCGAACTCGTCATCGTCGTCGCCTGCGCCGAGGTCCACGGCATCGTCGAGGTCGATGCGGGCCGCAGCCGCGCCGGCAGACGGCGCCGCCTGCTCGGCCGCCGGAGCAGCGACGGGCGCAACGCGCGGGGCATCCGCAGAGACACCCGTGGCACGCAGCGAGCGGAAGAACTGCTGGTTCGCCAGCTTGGCGTGGGCGGCGCGCGAGATGGTGACCTGCTCCGAGTGCGCCGTGAAGCGCTGAGCAAGCTCCCTGGCGGCAGCGTCGCACGCAGCGCGCTTGCCCACGAGCAGCACGACGGAGCCCTCGGCGGCGTCGGCAGTCTCGGCGCTGTTCACGGCTTCCTCCTTGGCGGCAGCAAACTCGCGGAACGAGGGCATGAGGATGCGCACGTTGTGCGTCGACTGCAGCTCGCGCAGCGCGCCCATGAGGCCACGCTGCGACGCGGGTGCCACCACGGTGCCGACGGTGACGCGGTCGGCCAGCTCGGCGGCGGCGGCCGCCAGCTCGTCCTTGACCTTGCGAGCGACATCGCCAGGGCCGCGCACGATGACCGTGTCCGGGTCGGCGTTCTTGTCGCCGCGGCGGGGGAACTGCACGAGCTGCGCACCCAGACGCGCCTGGTCGTCGCCGCTGCCGCCACCGCTGGCGCGCGCAATGATGTCGCGCAGGTTCTGGCCTCCGGAGCCCAGCAGCAGACCGTGGAAGCGCGAGGGGATGTTCAGCGAGAACGTCTCCTCGGCATCGACGTCCTTGGCGATGGCCAGGATGGCGCCGCGGGCAGCATCGATTGCCTTCTTCGTGCCGCGGATGCGGATCGTCGTCGTAGCGCCCTCGGCCTCGTCGGCGGCGCGGTCAACGTCGATCTGCGCCTCGGTGTCGTCGCGGATCTTGTTGACGGTCGCGCCGCCCTTGCCCATGATGCGCGCAATCGACGAGCGCGAGACAACAACCGTCGTCGTCTGGTTGTTGGCCTCCTCGTACTGCAGCAGCTCGACGATCTCGCGGCGCGCCTCCTCGACGCCCTTCTTGCCGCCGCGGATCGTCACCTCGTCGGCCTTCTCGGCGTTCTGCGAGGGGAAGTTGACGCGCACGCCGTAGTTGTCCTGCAGGCGCGTCACGTACTTGCCACCGCTGCCGATGATGGAGCCGTGCATCGACTGCGGCACCTTGAGCGTGATCGTCGTCTCGTCGGCCAGCTGCGCGGCCTGCGCGAGAATGCGCTCCTTGCACGCCTTGACGTTCTCCTGGCGGCCCGTGATGGTCACCTTCGTCTTGGCGCCCTTGGCCTTGGGGCCCTTGGAGGCGCCGGCCTCCGGCGCGTCGTCAAAGTCGATGCGCACGCCCAGCTCGTCGCGCAGCTTGGCGACCGAGGCGCCGGCACGGCCGACGAGGTGCCGCACGTGCTCGGCGTCGACGCTGAACTCGGCAACGTGGCCGTTGACGATGGCGTCCTCCTGCACATCCTTTGCGACCTTCTGCAGCTCAGCGACGACGCGCGCCACCTCGGCGGAAGGGCCGCGCACGGTGATGGTGTCGTCGGCGGGCGACGGTGCCGGCGCGCCGGCCGACGGCGGGCCGCGGCCCTGGCCCATGCGCACGCTGACGAGGCGGTCCTCGCCCGCAGCGCCGAGGATGGCGTTGAGCGTGGTGCCCTTGGAGCCGAGGATCTGCGCGTGGAAGCGCTGCGGCACGTTCAGCACCTCGGTGGTGAGGTCTGCTGCCTGGCCGGCAGCGCGCTCGACCTCCTCGGCGATGCTCTGCAGCAGCGACTCGGCGCTGGCCGCCTTGGCCTTGGCATCGCCCTCGCCCAGCTGTGAGGCATCGGCAAGGACGAGGACAACGTCTGAGCGGCCCTCGGCGCCCGTGCCGGCCTCGTTCGTCGCAGACGGCGCGGGCGGGAAGATGACATCGACGCCGCGCTTGGCGTAGGCCTGCAGGCCCTTGCCCTGCTTGCCAATGATGAAGCGGTGCAGCAGCGGGTCGACGTCGATGATCTTGACAAAGCTCGGCGGGACGCTGCGCACGAGCGCCTCGAGCTGAGCGCGCACGTTGGAGACGGCCTCGGCATCGGCGCCGACAATGTCGATGCTGAGCGGCGCCGCGGCGTCGCCACTCTCGACGAGGGCGTTGCGCGGCAGGAAGACCTGCACGCCGGCCGGGCGCGGGATCTTGCCGCCGAGCGAGAGCCAGCGCAGCAGGCGCCGCGCGTGCTCCGGCGGTGCGCCGCGGTGCGCCGAGCTCACCTCAACGCTCTCGACGCGCACGGCGCTGGCCTTCTCCATGGCCGCCGTCAGCGCCAGCGGCAGCTTGGCCGGCGGGCCGCGGATCGTGACCTGGTCCGACACATCCTCCTGCGCCGCGAGCTCGACGCTGCAGCCCGTCGACGCCAGGATCTCCTGTGCGGCGTCACCAACCACTGCAGGGCACAAGGGGTCAGCATACATGCCTAGGCCATCGCACACGATACGCACGGAAGCGGTGCTGGCGCTTGGGAATGCTGATGGCCAGCGTGCGGAAGGAGCGCTTCATCTCCTGCACCTGCTCCTCAATGGCCGCCACGACCTTGGCTACCTGGTCCTTGTCGCCCGAGACAACGATGCTGAGGTCGCGCTCGCGCGGCTGGGCGCCCTTGGCACGCTCCTCCTCCTCCTCCTCGCGCTCGCGCGGCGGCAGGAAGGCGGCGCGCGGCGGCACGCGCACGCTGACGTCGGCACCGCCCACCTCGGCCTCGAGGCGTGAGGCGTTGGCGCCGCGTGCGCCGGCGATGAACGGGTAGAGCACGTGGTCGACGTGCGTCAGGCGCTGCGTGCTGCGGCTCGTGCGCTCGGCGACGAGGGCGCGGATCTGGCGCGCGGCCGCCTGCGCGTTGATCTCGTCGCCGTCGATCGTGACGGCAATCTGCGTGTCGGCGTCGTAGTCGTAGTCCTGGCCGGGCGTCGGCGCCGGCGCCTGCGCCTTGGCGCCGTTGCTGGCGGCGGCGTCGCTCTCCTCGCGCGGGATGTTAATGCGCACGCCCGTCGCCTCGGTGATGGCCTTGATGTTCTTGCCCTTGGCGCCGATGACGAAGCCCTGCAGCGACGAGGGGATCATGACGGTGAGGGTGACCTGCGGGCAAGGCGATCAGTGGCAGTCGGCAAGGGCGAAGACTCCGCTCCGCCGCCGCAGCACCAGCCTCCGCTGCACACGCACCATCTTGGCCAGGCCGATGGTGAGGTCCTTGCGCGCCGCCTTGACGGCGCTCTCCGTGGGGCCCTTGAGGACGAAGGTGGTGGTGCCGCTCTTGCGCGTCGAGCTGGCCTCGATCTTGACGGTGCGGTGCTTGGCCTTGACGCGCGACATGACCTGGCCCAGCTTGGCGGGGTCGCTGGGCGTGGGCACGCTGAACGTGTCCTGCGTCACGGGCGTCGCCGTGCCGGTGCGGCGCGCGCCGCCGGGCGCCAGCAGCGGCGTGCTGCGGCCGGACGACGGCGCCGGCGAGGCGCCGCGCGGCGACGAGGCGGCAGGTGTGCCGAGGCGAGCGCCCCACTGGCCCTTGGGCGCCGGCGCGCTGCCGCCGAGCGACGGGAAGGCCGACTGCGACGAGCTGCGAGGGACGTCAGCAGGCTGGAAGCGCTGCAGTGCGGCAGTGGCCAAGCCACGGAGAGCTCCAGCGCGGCGCCACGTGCAAACAGCGCCCACAAGGCAAGTCTGGAGCCGATGCTGTGATCTGCTGCCCGCCTCGCATGCCCCATGTCCTTGCGTCCACTCACAGGTCCGGCTGCACCTCACGCGGCTGAGCCTTTGCCTTCTGCGCGCCGGCCGCGCCGTGCGCCACGGCGGGCGCCGGCGCCGGGAAGGGGTCTTCGCTGAGTGCGGGGAAGGGGTCGTCCATGGGCTTGGGCGCCTCTGCGGCGCTGCCGTTGCCGTTGTTGCCGAGTGCGGAGGTGCCGTTGTGTGCGGGCGCCGCTGCCTGCGCCTGCTGGGCGTGGAGCGAACGCAGCTCGGCGGCCGAGACCATTGCGAGGGAGAAACAACCGGGGGTGGAGTGGGCGAGGTGTGTTGGGTGTGGAGCGGCGCAGCGAGGGGACAGCTGAGGCGGCTCGGAGGGAAGGGTGGGGAAGCAGGCGGCCAGGCGGCGTGCTGGAAGAAGCTCCAGCTCGGTCGGGTCACGCCAGCGCAGCCACCGCGCGCACCGCACCGCACGAGCCGAGCTCGGCGGCCTCTCGCTGTCACCGCGGCGCTGCGCGGCTGGCTTGGGGCGTGCGCGCGCGCGCGGCCTGACTGCTCCCGTGCCCGCTTCCACGGCCTGGCAGGCCCAGGCACCGCACCGCCGGATGGGCACGCGCCACCTTCCCCCGCGTCCACAGCACGTCGGCGCCTCGACGCCGCTCCGTCCTTCTAGCCAGGCATCGCCTCTCCTCCTGCTGCTTGTGGCGAGCTCGAGCTGTACGCTCTGCGTGCTCCCAGTCCCTACTTTGTGCCGGGCACAGCAGGCAGCCTGGCCCGCCGAACGGGGCGCCAGAGCAGCTCCGCGGGATGCGGTCCAGGGCCTGCGAGCGCGACTCCGCCAGATCTGTCCCCTCGCGCGCTAACTCTCCAGCCCCTGATCTCCCACGACGCGCCGCCTCATCTGTCCATCTTGCTCGGGCGTGCGAAGACCAGTGAGTATCATTGAGCGCACCGAGCTGATGAAGCTTGAGAAGGACATGGCTTTCTCCCCTCTTGAGGCTGATTCGGGGCGATGATGAAGCAGGGAAACATGTGATCCGAGCTGGGCGCGGGGCGTGTGCCGTTGCTGCGCGGCGGGTGCGGCGCGCGTCGCAGCGGGCCCGACGGCCGGCGCGGCGTGTGTGATGGCGGCGCTGCGCTTGCTCGCTGCCGAGCGCCGTCGCCGCCGGAGCTTGCTGCTCCACCCTCACCGCCTCCACGCTCGCCTCACACTCTCTTGTCTGCCTCGACTCGTCGTCTCTCACACTACTTCTCTCTTCAAAAGCCGGACCACAGGCGCCCGTGTTGCCGCTGTCCGCTCTAGACGCCGCCGCCTGCGCCAGCAGCTCGTCGCACGTGCGCGCCTGCCTGCGTGCCAGTGTCGGCCCCGTCTCGTCCCGCCTTTATCGCCGCGCCTTTGCACACATCTAGCAGCGCCCGTCGCTGCTGCCTCACGCCGCCATGGGTAACATCTGCAGTTGCTGTGAGTGCCTTAGCTGCGCAACCGTCTGCGGCGCGAACGGCCTCGCGAGGGTCCGGCCGGCTTGAGCGCACGGCACGGCAGCATGGCTCTGCGTACCTTGACTGTCATCTCGCGGCTGCTGCTGTGCCGTGCGCGGGCTTTCATTCCGGAGGTTGTGCTTCCGGACAGCGCTGAGCTGCGCCGCATCTCGCCTAGCACTGACACTCGCTCCCGCGCGCAGGCGGACGATCGCGCAATGCGCAGTACGAGCCGCTGCTGCTGGACAACGAGCGCGATGCCGTTGCGGACCTGCTGCAGTACCTCGAGAGTGAGTGGCGCAGTGCTGCAGTAGCTCACCGCATGCAGACACCTGACCGGGCCTCTCGTTGCACAGACCGCTCGGAGACGGACTTCTTCACGGGCGACCCGCTGCGCTCGCTCAGCACGCTGAGCTTCTCGGACAATGTCGACCTGCAGCGCTCTGCGGCGCTGGCGTTCGCCGAGATCACCGAGAAGGAGGTGCGCGAGGTGGGCCGCGACACGCTCGAGCCCATCATGTTCCTGCTGCAGAGCCACGACGTGGAGGTGCAGCGGGCCGCCAGCGCCGCGCTGGGCAACCTGGCCGTGAACTGTGAGTTGCATGTGGCGAGCCGGACTGATCTCATCTGACCTCGGCGCCTGCAGCGGAGAACAAGCTGCTCATTGTCAAGCTGGGCGGTCTCGAGCCGCTGATTCGCCAGATGCTCAGCCCCAACGTCGAAGTGCAGTGCAACGCCGTCGGCTGCATCACCAACCTCGCCACGCACGACGACAACAAGACGAAGATTGCCAAGTCGGGCGCCCTCGTGCCGCTGACGCGCCTGGCGCGCTCCAAGGACATGCGCGTGCAGCGCAACGCCACGGGCGCGCTGCTCAACATGACGCACAGCGACGAGAACCGGCAGCAGCTCGTCAATGCCGGTGCCATTCCCGTGCTCGTGGGCCTGCTCGGCAGCAGCGACACGGACGTGCAGTACTACTGCACGACGGCGCTGAGCAACATTGCCGTCGACGGCGCCAACCGCAAGAAGCTGGCGCAGACGGAGCCGCGCCTCGTGCAGAACCTCATCGGCCTGATGGAGTCGAGCAGCCTCAAGGTGCAGTGCCAGTCGGCGCTGGCGCTGCGCAACCTGGCGTCGGACGAAAAGTACCAGATCGAGATTGTGCGCTCCAACGGCCTGGCGCCGCTGCTGCGTCTGCTGCGCTCCTCGTTCCTGCCGCTCATCCTCTCGGCGGCGGCGTGCGTGCGCAACGTCTCCATCCACCCGCTCAACGAGTCGCCCATCATTGATGCCGGCTTCCTGCACCCGCTCATCGACCTGCTCAGCCACGAGGACAACGAGGAGATCCAGTGCCACGCCATCTCGACGCTGCGCAACCTCGCTGCCTCGTCGGAGCGCAACAAGACAGCCATCGTCGAGGCGGGCGCCGTGGAGCGCATCAAGGAACTCGTGCTCTCCGTGCCGCTCTCGGTGCAGTCGGAGATGACGGCGTGCGCGGCGGTGCTGGCGCTCTCCGAGGACCTCAAGCCGCAGCTGCTGGAGATGGGCATCTGCGAGGTGCTCATCCCGCTCACCGCCTCGCCGTCGGTGGAGGTGCAGGGCAACTCTGCGGCGGCGCTGGGCAACCTGAGCAGCAAGAGCGACGACTATGCGCCCTTCAACGCCGTCTGGTCCGAGCCCGAGGGCGGCCTGCACGGCTATCTGGTGCGCTTCCTCGAGTCGGCCGACACGACGTTCCAGCACATTGCCGTGTGGACCATCGTGCAGCTGCTCGAGAGCGGCGATGCGCAGCTGGAGAGCAACGTGCGCTCCTCGCCGCACCTGCTGCCGCTCATCCGCAGTCTCGCCGACACGCCCGCCGGCTCCGAGGGCGGCACGGCGACAAATGGCGACGGCAGCGACGACGGCGCCGATGCAGAGGGCGAGATTGCCAGCCTGGCACGGAAGATCCAGGAGATTCTCATCGACGAGGGCGGCGGCCTGACGGAGGACTCGAGGTAGTCCGCTGATGCCGTGCCCCATGATCCCCTGTGCTGCGTCGGTGTGCCGTGCCGCGCAGCCACCCTCACCCGTCCGTGTTTCCCCTCTCGCGCGCTCTCCCTTCACCCATAGTCTGAATGTCCTGTAACGAGCTCAATCGATCCGATGATCTGCAGCGAGCCGGGCCTGATTGGGAGATGCCTCTGGCGCCTCGCCAGGCGATTTGCCCGCCTCGAGCTCGGTCTGTGCGCCTGCTTCCCCGCGCGCCGCGCCTTCGCGCGCTGCATCTTGCGCTTGCTCCACATCATCCGCCGCGCTTTCCCGCTCACTCCCGACCGCACCACCACCTCCGCACCGCCCATCATGCCGGACAAGGCTGCGGAAAGTAGCGAGCATGTCGACCCCGTCATGCTCTCGCTCTTTGCCGCGCGCTTCATGTCCGTCGCCGGTGCGTGCTGCTGCCGTGCATGGCCGCTGAGAGTATCGGCTGAGGGCAGCGAACAGAGGCGATGGGACGGTGTCTGGAGCAGACGGCCATCAGGTGAGTGCGCTACCGCTTTGCATCATCAGGCCTTCTGCCTCTGACGCTCGGCGCAGCGTCAACATCAAGCTGCGTCTCGACTTCTCCTGCGCCCTCTTCTCGCCGACGGGCGACCTGGTGGCCAATGCGCCGCACCTGCCCGTGCACCTTGGCAGCATGTCTTTTGCCGTGCGCTACCAGATTGCGCGCGCAAAGGAGCTTGGCGAGCCCATTGAGGACGGCGATGTGATCCTTGCGAATCACCCGGCGGCGGGCGGCAGCCACCTGCCGGACATTACGTGCATCACGCCCGTGTTCGGCAAGAAGGGAGAGATCATCTTCTTTACCGCGAGCAGAGGGCATCACGCTGGTGAGTGCAGGCGGCGGGTCAGGGGTAGGCGGCAGGCCCGCGCATGGCCTGAGCCCTTGCCGTTCAGACATCGGCGGCATCCTGCCTGGCTCTATGCCGCCGACCAGCAAGACGCTGTACGAGGAAGGCGCACAGATCAAGTCCTTCAAGCTCGTGCGCAAGGGCGTGTATGACCGCGAGGCTCTCGTGAAGCTGCTGTGCGACGATCCGGCGCAGTATGCCGGCTGCAGTGGCTCGCGCTGCTTCCGCGATGTCGAGAGCGACTTGCACGCGCAGATTGCGGCGAACCGCAAGGGCGTCCAGCTCATTGACTTGCTGGTCGACGAGTGGGGCCTGGAGACTGTGCAGGCAGTGAGTGAGGAATCGCACTGCGCTTCCTGCTGGTGGCTCATGCTTGTCTGCAGTACATGCTGCACATCCGCAACAATGCCGAGCTTGCTGTGCGCAATCTGCTACGCGAGGTGGCGGAACGGCAAGGCTCAAACGAGCTGTGGGCTCGCGACTACATGGACGACGGTGCGTCGCTGTGAGGGAGCAGCAGCTCTTCTGATGCTGACGCGGCGCCATGTAGGCTCGCCCATCGAGCTGCGAGTCACGATAGATCCTGAGAAGGGCTCGGCCATCTTTGACTTCGAGGTGCGACTCTACTCTGTGGCGCTGCGAGGCCTCGCGCTGACTCTGCCACAGGGCACCGGACCAGAGGTCTACGGCAACACGAACTGCCCACGCTCAGTCTCGCACAGCGCCATCATCTACTGCCTGCGCGCAATGGTCTCGACCGAGATCCCGCTCAATCAGGGCTGTCTCGAGCCGATTGAGGTGCGCTTGATCAGGAGCACTGACATGCTGTTTGCTGACCTACTTCGGCAGGTGCGCATCCCAGCTGGCTCGCTGCTGGACCCCAGCGACGACGCTGCCGTGGTGGGCGGCAACGTGCTCACCTCGCAGCGCGTCACGGATGTGGTGCTCAAGGCGTTCAAGGCCGCCGCCGCCAGCCAGGGCGACTGCAACAACCTGACGTTCGGCCGCGGCGGCCAGACGGCCGACGGCAAGCACGTCGAGGGCTTCGGCTACTACGAGACGATTGCGGGCGGCAGCGGCGCTGGCCCAACGTGGCATGGCACCAGCGGCGTGCACGTGGCGATGACGAACACGCGCATCAGTGGGTGTCCTGCCTACTCAGCCCGTCTAGTGCAGGCTGACACATTCTGCCTACAGCGGATCCGGAGACGCTGGAGCGCAACTACCCTGTGCTGCTGCGGCAGTTCAGCCTGCGGCCTGGCTCGGGCGGCAAGGGGCGCTTCAACGGCGGCAACGGCGTGGTCCGCGAGATTGAGTTCCTCAACAAGCAGATCCAGGTCAGCATCCTCAGCGAGCGGCGATCCTACCGGCCATTCGGCATGGAGGGCGGCGGCGATGCCCAGAGTGGCCGCAACACGTGGGTGCGCCACCAGGGCGACGAGGAGCGCAAGGTCAACCTCGGCGCGAAGGCTACGGCACTCATGGGCCGCCTCGACCGCATCATCGTCGAGACGCCAGGCGGCGGCGCATGGGGCGCGCCCGGCAGTGAGGCAGACGACGAGCCCAGCAAGCAGGAACGGCATCATGGCGCGCGCGGCAGTCTTGCTGATCGAGCAGCAGAGCAGCTGGGCGCATAAGGCCGAGGCTCGCTTTGATGGGCAGCAATGCATTCAGCGTCACGACACCTCGATCTCGAAGAGCAGTGCAAAGACGAGCAGATGCAGACAGGCGGCATATGCGATGAGCAAGAGGCGCGAGCGGCGATGCCCCAGCACGACTTGCAGCACGCGGTGCAGCAGCCGCTCGAACGGGTTCGTCAGCGAGGCGATTTGTTCCTGCAAGTGGCACGTCAGCGAGGGGAAGCCAGGCAGGGACACAGGCCACTGACCCGCCCGCGGAAGGCCTCGAAGGGGTTCATGCTGGCCTGGTACTTGTCGCGGTACTTGTCGTCGTCGTCGATGCGGATGGCACTCTGATGCCGTGCGCTGACAGCTGCCGGCGGATAGTGGCGCTCGGCCGACGTACTGCTGCTGCTGGCACCTGCCGTGGCAGAGTAGGCCTGCAAGTAGCGCACCTTTTCGTACAGCGCCAAGTTGTCCGTCTGCAGCTGCTTGACCTCGTTGCGCAGCTCGGACAGCGTCTCGAACTGCCGTCGCAGCTCCTGCGCGCGCCGACGTCAGCTCTGTCGAAGGGACTCGAACCCGCGCGGAACGCACCTCTTCGAGTTCGGCGTTGCGTGCACGGAAGCGGTCGCGCTGGCTGGTAATGATGGGCAGGATGCTGCTCTCGCCGGAGGGCGCAGCAGAGGGCGTACCTGGCGCTGGAGAAGCTGGAGCCGGCGCGAAGGGGATGGCGCGATCCGTGATGGGCGCAGCACGGCTCTGTGCGGTGGAGCCCTGAGGTTGAGGTGTGAGCACCCGCTTGCACTGCAGCGGCAGAGACAACTCACCCCTGCGGCCTGGCCAATGCGATCCATCTCCGCCAGCGCCTCTTCTGCCGACATGCTACTCTTGTCACGCGCCTGGCTCGTCGAAGGCCTCGCCGTGTCAAAGTTGACCAGGTCATCCTCAAGCCTAACGTTCAGTGCGCGCAGCCGCTCCACCTCCGCCTGCAGCGCCGCGAGCTGCTTAGCCGAGGCGCTGGCGCCCTTGCTGAGCGCCTCGTGCTCGACGCGCATTGTCGTCGCCTCGTCCTGCAGCTTGCGGTTCTTCTCGATGAGCAGCGCCTCGAGCGGCTTGGCGCCCGATGCAGCGCTGGCAGCCGAGCCTTCCACCTCTTGCGCGGCAGGCCCGTCTGCGCCGTCTTGCACGGCAAACTCGACATACTTGATGATCTGCAGCTCACGCTTGATCTCGTCGTAGTCCTGCATGCCCTCGATGCGCTTGCGCAGCACCTCGACCTCCTTGACACGCTCGCCCAGGGCCCGCTCTTTCTCCTCGCATCGGCGCTTCTCCTCCTCGATGAGGCGCTTGCTGCGCGCATCCTCGCCCTCGAGCGCCGCAGCCAGGCGTCTTGCCTCTTCTTGGCTCTCCTCCACCTTGCGCTCCCACTCGGCCTGCCTCTCCTCCTCGCCGCTCGTTTCCTGGGCGCGAATGACTTCGCTGCGCAGCGACTCGTTGCGCCGCTCCAGATCCGCAATGCGCTCGTTGGCTCGCCGCAGGTCGTCTGCGGCCATCTGCATCTCGAGCTCCTCGACGCGGGCGTCCTTCTCCGCGCCGGCCACCTCGCGCTCCGTCGCCTGAGCATGGGCTGCCCGCAGCTCCTTGAGCTGTGACTGCGCCACTTCAAGGGCGCGAGAGAGATCCTTCTCGCGCGACACGAGGTTCTGCACGCGCTCCTCCCAGCGTGCCGAGAGCGAAGCCTCGAGTGATGAGGTGCGCTCGGCGACGCGCGCTTCGAAGCCCTTCTCCAGGCTAGCGACCTTGTCTGACAGCCGCGTTCGCTCCGCCTCGAGCGATGAGAGACCGGCAAGGCGCGTGCGCAGGGCGCTCGTCTCGGACTGCAGGGCGGCGTGCTGCGTGCGCAGAGACTCGAGGTCTTGCAGCGACGCCGTTTGCTCCTGCAAGCGACAGATCAGAGGCTGCTCATCACATCGGCGCCATCGCGAATCCTCCATCTCCAGGCGCTCCTGTCACTCACCAGCATGAGCTCAAGCCAGTAGTGCGGATCCGGCGCGCCCTTGAGGCGGTCCGCGACGCCGAGGAAGACATTCTCGGCACGCTTGGCCCGCGTGGTCAGGGCGTCAATCTCAGCCTGGTAGGCCTTGAGCAGCGGCTTGACGGCATCGCCGCGGGCCTCGTCGGGCAGCTTGCGGAACTCGCGCGTCTGCTCGGCGAGGCGCTTGCGCGAGATGAGACCCTCGGTCTGCGTCTGCACCAGCGCGGGGCCCACTTCGCCCAGATGCGCCAGCAGCGTGGGCAGCGAGATCTCTGCCGGGCATTGCTGTCAGAAAACAGAAGTAGAGGCGAAGAGCAGCAGCACTCACCTCGCCACGAGGTCAGTGCCGTGGAGAAGTCGGCGGCCGACGAGGCACCTGCTGCAGCTGCGCCGGTGCCATTGCTGCGAGCCGGCGTCGCAGCCTCATCGGTGGAGGCGGCAAAGGCGGCGATCTGGTCTGCCATGGCGGCCGCGTAAGAGCGAGACGCCAGGCGCGCAGCAATTGAGCGGAGGAGGAAAGGTGATGTGGTGTCGCAGGGATGATGGAGTGAGATGGAGAGCTGGCTGTACGCGAGCAGAGCACCCTCTGACCGCGGCCAAGCGAAGCACACGAAACGCACGGACGCGAAGTGCGGCCGCGGACCCGTTGGCGCCGCCTGCTTCCCAGCCACCACACCGCAACGCACAGCGCAGCATGTCCGGCCCCTCACCTGCGCCACGCACACGGCGGAGACAGCGTCTGCTGCTTGTGTCTGGCTTCTTCTCGGCACTTATCGCGCTGGCGCTGGCCGTGAGTAGCGCATCGCACGTCTCACCCAGCAGGGCCCTCTGACACGCCTGCGCGTGGCACAGGCGATCGCAGCGCCCCTCGTTGCGCCCTCGCTCTACGTCAGTGCCGAGCAGAGCGAGCAGCTGGAGCGCTTCTTTGCGCGCGGCCAGGCGGGCACGCTGGCGGCGGCCGATGGCGGGCATACCAACAACTGGGCCGTGCTCGTGTCGGCGAGCAAGTTCTGGTTCAACTACCGCGTGAGTGCGGCCGTGTGAAGGGCAGCGAGGGCTATGGCGGCAGACTGACATGCGTGCGGCAGCACATGGCCAACACGCTGGGCATGTACCGCACCATCAAGCGCCTCGGCATCCCCGACAGCCACATCATCCTCATGCTGGCCGACGACGCCGCATGCAATGCGCGCAACCGCAGCCCCGGCTACGTGTGGGCCGAGCCGGGCCGTGTGCTGGACCTGTACGGCCAGAACGTGGAGGTGGATTATCGCGGCTACGAGGTGACGGTCGAGGCTGTGCTTCGCGTGCTCACGGGTGAGTCCAGAGGCTAGCTCTTCAGTGGGAGGCGGCGAGGAGCCGCAGACTGCCGGCATGGGCCATGCGCTCCTGCCCTCGTCTCAGGCCCGCTGACGCCACACCGCAGGACGAGTGCCCGCCAACACGCCGCGCTCGAAGCGGCTCGAGTCGGACGCACGCTCCAATGTGTTCCTGTACATGACGGGCCACGGCGGCGACGAGTTCCTCAAGTTCCAGGACTACGAGGAGATCTCGGCATTTGACCTGGGTGCGTGCACTAGAAAGCAAGTGCCCACGTAGCTCTGACACGCAGCTCTCAGCCGACGCCATCGAGCAGATGTGGGAGAAGAAGCGGCGAGTCGCCTGCAGTTTTTGGCCTGCCACATGGCATGCGCTGACTGTGGCCTCAGCTACCACGAGCTCTTCTTCATGATCGACACCTGCCAGGCCAATACGATGTACAGCAAGATCTACTCGCCAAACGTGCTCGCCACGGGCAGCAGCCACAAGGATCAGAACTCGTACTCGGTGAGCGCGCCTCTTGCTCCGCGCCGCGCTCGCCTGCTGCTGACACTCGAGCAGCACGGCACAGACGACGATCTGGGCATCGCCATGTCCGACCGCTTCACCCTCGAGATCCTCGACTTCATGGAGGACGTCAACAAGACGTCCGAGCGGACGATGCAGGATCTCGTGAGCACGGCAGCGCAGCAGCACTTGCAAATCGCCGCCTGACCTCATCCCTCTTCAGTTCAACAGCTACGACCCGGCACGCATTCACTCGGACCCGGGCGTGCGCACCGATCTCTTCCGTCGTCCGCTCGACAGCGTGCGCATCACCGACTTCCTCGGCGGCGTTTCGCAGGTCGAGCTCACCACGACGCTCGACGAGGAGCCATTTTAGCATAGAAGGGCAATGCATTGCAGACCCGCACACGCATCAGCGCCGCTTGCTTGCGTTGCCAGCGTCATCGGGCGCCGCACGCTTGCCGAAGCTCAGCTTGAACTTCTCGCCGCCCAGCATGCCTGGCGTGCTGGCGCCCGACCCAGGCGCGCTCGTGGCGACGGGCACGGCGCGTGCGGGCGCAAAGGCCGGCTTCATCGTCGGCTTCGGCGGCGCGGGAGCGGGTGATGGCGGCGGCGGTGCCTCGCCGCCGGGCGGCGGAGGCGGCGGTGGCGATGCGGGCGGCGGCGGGCTGGCGGCGTACGGCGAGTCGGTGCCCTGCGGCAGAGACATGACGGAGGAGAGGCCGTCGACGTACTCGGCCACGCGGCTGGCGGCGCCGCCCTTGGCCTTCTTCGGGCCCTTGGGCGCGGCGGCGTCTGCAGTGCCCTCGCGCGCCTTGCCCTTGCCCTTGCCCACCGGCTCGCGCGCGATGTTGGGGCCGAGCAGGTCGAGGTCCTGCGGCGCGTTGTTGCGCGCGCCGACGCCAATGACCATGTGCGCCTGGCCCGAGCGCTCGGCACGCTCGGCGAACGCGCGGCTCATGCCCGTCGGCGTGTCGCCGGCCGTCATCTTCTCGCGCTTGCGCTCCTCCTCGATGCGCCGCAGCGTCAGCTCCTGCTTCTTCTTGCCCGGCATCTTGCCGTGGAAGACGTGGCTGAGATTCTTCCATGCCTCGTGCTTGTTCAGCACGCGGCCGTGCTGTGGGAGAGGGGAGAGGGTCAGCACATGGACGTCCTCTTCTCCCGCAAGACTGCACGCACCTCGTCGTGGTACTTGATGTCGATGTCCGGCTTGTAATTTTTGAACTTCTCGAGCGCCAGGCGCGCATCCTCGGCCTCGCGCATGCGGTTCTCGTACTCGCGCGTCGCCTGGTCCTTGGAGCTGCCCTGCGCCTTGCTGGCATCGCGCTCCGCCTGGCGCATGCGGTCCTCGCGCCGGCGCAGCTCGAGCCAGGCGTCGTACTGCTTCTGCTTCTGCTCGCGCTCGCGCTGCTCCGGCGTGACCTCCTCGATCATGCCCGAGTTGCGCAGCAGTGCCAGCGTCGCCGCCATGCCGCTCGAAACGAGGCCCTCGGGCGCGCCGATCTCGACGCCGTCGGCATCCTTGGCCTTGGGCACGGGCAGCTCATCGAGGTAGGCCATCTCCTCGTCGGAGATCTCGCCGTCCTCGTGCGGCGCGTCGCCAGCCTCGCTCTCCTCCTGCTTGACGCGCACTCGCTGCTCGCCGTTCGACGCAGCGTGCGTCTCGTCGGTCTCCAGCGGCTCCGACTTGATGCGCGGAATGGCACCACCGCTGCCCTCGCGCATCTGACGCTCGGCTTCGGCCAGGCGGCGAGATGAGGAGGCCGCCGCCGCTGCTGCCCGCCGGGCGCTCGTGCCGGGCGACGAGTCGCGCGTCTGTATTGTCCGCACAAACTCGCTCGTGTCGTCGAACGTCAGGCCTTCCTTCGAGTCGCCGTTCGTAGCGCCCGCGAACGCCGGCTCTGCGGCATCGTCGCCTTGGTCTGCTGCCTCTGCTTCCCGCTGAGCGGCGACTGAGAGAAAGGAGGGTAAGCAAAAAGCACATCGCTGCAATAGCTTTTGACACGCACGATTCTTGGCAATCTGCTCGGGCGTCATCTTGTTCAGCGTGCGCTTCGCCTTGCTGCGACGCGCCTTGGCCAGGCTCGCGGCCAGCTCGTCGTCGTCGACGAAGTTCTCCGTCGTGAGCTGGCGCGGCACACGCGGCGCGGCCGGCTCCTGCTTGACGTCTGCCATGTCTGCATCCTCCTGCGCGGCAGCAGACGGCCCCGCCGCAGCAGCCGCGCCTTCGTCGTCGTCCTCGATCTTGACGCGCGTCGCTGCACGCTTCTTCTTCTTGGTCTGAGGGAGCATGGATCACACGCAAACAGGCACGAGGGAGAGAGCGAGGCACTGGCGTCAGAATGCGAAGAGATGCGGCAGAATGCGGCCGAGCGCGCGTTCAGTCTTGCTCAACGCGCGCGCGGCATGACAGGCGCTGACTCACCTTCGGCCGCTTGAAGCCTACGTCGCCCTCCTGCAGGTAGTCGGAGACCTCGCCGTTCTCTGTAGAAGCGCACGACATCAACAGACTGCGCCGCACTGCAGCTCTCGCAGCACACTCACTCTTGTAGTCGAGACTCAGCACCGTGCGGTTGAGCATGCGTGCGGCCTCTGCCTTCTGCTCCTCCTCTCTCGCTCGCCGGTCTTCGAGCGGCTCTGCACCAATGCGGAAGCCGCCATCGCCAGCCTTGGGCGGCACATCATCGGGCCCGAGCGCAGCGTCGTACTTGCTCAGCACGCTACGCTTGCTGCCCGGCGCATTGTCGAACTCCTCGTCGTCGAGGCCGGTGTAGCCCTTTGCGCCGCGCTTGCGCTCTGCATTGGCGCGGTCGCGCTCCTGCTGGCTGATGGCCGAGTCCATCAACTCGTCCTCGTCGCCATCGAGGATGCGGCCATCGCGCAGCGTCAAGATGCGGCCCTCGCCGCCGGCAGCCAGTCCAATGTCGTCGAGGTCGTGTGCCACACGCAGGCCGGCCAGGTCAGCAGTGTCGTACTGCTCCTGCGCCGCCTTGTCCTGCTCCTCCTGCTCCTTGAGCCGCTGCGCCGCAATCTGCTTGGCGCGCTTCTGCGACTGCTTGAGCCACTTGAGCGTGTCCTTGCCGCCGCTGCCGCTCGGCGCACCCAGCGACGCCGGCTCAGCCTCGTCTGCCTCGCCGAGCGTCGGGCCGCGCAGCTTCTTGGCCAGCTCGCGCCGGTTCTGTGCCCTGCAGGAGAAGCGGTCTCAGCCAATGGATACCACTGCCGCAGAAAGCATGCTCTGCCGCACATGGCACGCGCTGCTGCACGTAGCATGCTGTGCCGCCACGCTGAACTGCCACTCACTTGGCGATGCGCTCCCGGATCTCCTCCTCCTCCTTCTTGCGGCGCGCCTCCTCCTTGCGCTGGCGGTAGTTCTCGTTCGCCGTGTCCTCCTGCCGAGCCAGCGGGTCCGAGCTCTCCTCGCCCGCCGCCTCGTCGTCCGAGTCGGCGGTGAGCGGCTTGAGGCCGAGCTGGATGCGGAGCTTGTTGGACTCCTCGAGGGAGAGGGAGGACTCCATGCTGGGCGGGCGCGGCGCGCTAGGCGGCGATGCAGCCTAGAGTAGAGGCAGAGATGCGCTGAGAGCGAGCGCTGTGGGTGAAGGCAGTAGAATGGAGTGCAGGTGGTCGTCGGGAAGAGGGCGCAGCGGACTCTGAGCGCAGCGTGACAGCCGCTGACGCCTTCCAGCTGCCGCCATCTCTTGCTGTTCCCACGCTCTCGCGTCAGACGAGCGCGCCACGCCTTGCACGCCTGTCGTCGACGCAACCTCAAGCTGTACTGCGGTACGCATGCGGAACCTCAGAGTGCTCTCAAATTGGGCAGACCGAAGCTCTTTAATGATGACTTGGAAGAAGACAGAGAGCGCAGAGTTGCAAGAGAGACTGGTGGGCGCAGCGATGCTGGTCTGTGTGGCTGGCTAGCTTACGACCGACGGCACAAGTTGCAAAGTCAGTAGCCTTGAGTAGCTCAGGCGGCATATGTCAGATTCAGCAAGTCTCTCGAGTGCAAAGTAGGCGGCAGATTCACTCCACTGCTTCGCTTGTTGGGACTGGTCGCCGGGCCTGGCGTCCGGGTGAGCATCGTGTGAGCCGGTCTTCTCGAGCGCCAACGACTGAAGGGCTGACTTGAAGATGGGAGCTGTGAGCGCTGTACCGCACGACACCAAGACTCTCTTACTAGCCTCACTCTGACTCACAACGCTCCACGCTGCCCCGAGCACTGAGCAGCTTGCCTTGGTGCTGAGTGGCCCTCCACATGCCGCACCAGCCGTCCATCCGTCTGCGTCCCTGAGGCAGACGAGGCAGCCACCTCGTATGCAGGCACCGGCTTTCTCGCCGTGGCGCTGATCCGAGACTGCACCTTGACCTAGCGATGGCTCGTGAGGCACGAGGTCAGTCGTCCTCTCCGGAAGGACAGTCTCGCCTCTTCCGGAAGAGCGTCGGTGCAGCACGCGAGGCAAGGCTGCCTCATCGCGCAGAGAGGATCGGCGTGGTGCTTCCATGTGGGAACATCTCACAGCGAGCAGCCATGTGACGGATGTCGAAAGTGGCAGAAGTGCATGGGCGGCCAGAGCGCCAGGGTCCGAAGAAGTTCGAGGCCGTCGGAGGTCGGAAGCTCGCTGCGCGCCGCGCGCGAGCTGTGATCACAGCGCATGAGCATCAAGGCGTACCCGCCATCTCGACGCCCGGGCCAACGGATCAGGCGCATCAAGCATAAGCATCGCACCTCCGCCTGGGAGCCCATGTGGGCCAGACGATCTGGCCCACATGGGCGGCGAGGCGGAGTTGAGGAGCGACAAAGGACGATGGAGGCAGCGCCGCCAGCGCCAGGCCCACACGGCGCCGCGCGCCGCTCGTCGCATGCGGCGGCGGCGCCGTTCCCGCTGCATGCAGCCGCGCGCGCGAGGGCGAGGCGTGTTGTGCCCGCCGCGTGCACCTCGGCGCCGCGCGCGGATGCGGCCGCCTCGGATGCTTTGGCAGCGCGGTCGCTCTTGCCGCTGCCAGCGCAGCCTATATGCCGATGCGTCCATCTGGAGCTAGATTATGGTTCGCCGGCTGGAGGTGCGAAGGAGGCTAGACGCACGGTGATGGACGCTGGCAGCCGGCCGTTGGCGTGAGAGCTGGGCAGAGTGAGGGCTCAGGCACGGCAGCCGCGAGACGCGCGCGCGTGCCTCGCGGCGCGCTTACGCCCGCGACTCCCTGGCGCGCCGCCAGCCTGCGCTGAGATCACGGCGCATCCGCCTCGGCCAGCTTCGTGTGTTCCCGCCATCATCCCTCCCGCCTCATCCTCCAGCTCTGCCTCGTGTGCAGCTCTCTTTCATACCTCGCGCCTCTCTCTCACCTATACCTCGCTCGCCGCGCACCTCTGCGCCGCTGCCTGCTCGTCTGCGCCGCCGCCTCGCCGCTGCGCATCCGCACGCACACTCGTCTCCACGCCGCGCCGCACTCGGCCAGCTCGCACGTAGCCCGAGTGCTCTGCAGCAGCCAGCAGGAGCGCATCTCTCTGCGCGCACTGCATCCGCTGCGTCTGCGTGTCTCGCTCTACGCGCGCACCGCCTCGCCCGCTCGCTCGCCTCTGAGCCGCACAGACAGACGGCCGACAGCACCTTTCCGCTGCGCCACGTCTGGGCCCGCTCTGCCGCACTCTGAGCAGCGCCTGTGCGCCCTGTGACTGCTGCTGCCGCCGCTGCTTCCAGCTGCCAGCCGCCGGCCATGAAGGGTCTCAAGGACTTCCGGCGCTCCTTGAACAAGGACCGCACCTCGGGCGGCCGGCCCGGCGCCTCGGCGCCGCCGACGTTCACGGGCGTCAAGAACGCCGTGTCCATCCAGCCGCCCAAGAAGGTGATCCGCGCCACGCGCGACTACCGCTCGCGCGCGCCACAGGAGCTCAGCTTCCACAAGGGCGACTTCTTCCACGTGCTCTCTGACGAGGCCGGCAACCCGGACTGGCTCGAGGCGACGAACCCCATCACCAATGCGCGCGGCCTCGTGCCTGCAGCCTACTTTGACGTGCTGACAAACAACCGGCCGCCGGGCGCTGGCGGCGGCGGCGGCAGTGCGCTCAGCTCGCCGACGCTCGGCGCGCCGCCGGCGGGCAGCATGGGCGCGCGCAGCGGTGCCACCTCGCCCGCCGTGACCGCAAAGGGCGGCGGCGGCATGTATGCCATCGTCAAGTACGACTTTGCGGCAGAGCGTGCCGACGAGCTCGAGGCAAAGGCGGGCGAGTCGATCATCGTGATTGCGCAGTCGAACTTCGAGTGGTTCGTGGCCAAGCCCATCGGGCGTCTCGGCGGGCCAGGCCTGATTCCCGTGGCGTTTGTTGAGATCAAGGATCTGACAACGGGGCGCGTCGTCGAGAACGTGCAGGAGCTCATCGAGAGCGGCGCTGTGCCAAAAGTCGAGGAGTGGAAGAAGATGACGGCCGACTACAAGAAGAACACGATTCCGCTGGGCCGCTTCGACTTCCAGGGCGCGGCGCCCGTCAACGACTCGCCGTACGGGCAGCCAGCGCCGGATCCGCCGAGCAAGGACTCTGGCTACGGGCAGACGCAGCACAGCGATCAGCTGCTGTATCAGCAGCAGCAGGAGCACCAGCAGATGATGGCGCAGCAGCAACAGATGCAGCAGCAGCAACAGCAGCAGGGCCAGCCCGAGCTGCCGCCAGGCATGCCGCCGGGCGAACCGCTGCCGGCGGGCATCGTCACGTCGGCCACCGTCGACTCGTTCCACTACGAGCAGGGTGACTACTGGTTCCGCATCCAGGCCGCGCACGTCGCAGGGCCCAGCTCGTCTGCGCCAACAAGCGTGCCGCGCGCGCCGGCAGGCGAGGAGCGCGACCTGATCCTGTACCGCCTGTACGAGGACTTCTACGAGTTCCAGATCGCGCTGCTCGACCACTTCCCTGCCGAGGCGGGGCGCGAGGTGGATGCCAATGGGCAGCCGAGCGAGCGCATTCTGCCGCTGATGCCCGGCCCGCTCGACACCGTCGACGATGTGATCACCTCGCAGCGGCGCTACGACCTCGACGCGTACATCGTCGAGCTGTGCGCGCTGCCGCAGTACATCCTGCGCTCCGAGCTCGTGCGTCTCTTCTTCGAGCCGCGGCCCGGAGACCACTGCACGACGCATCCGCTGAGCCAGCAGGCACAGGCGGCGGCTGCGGCAGCGGCGAGGCAGAAGGTGGACGCGAACCAGCTGGGACAGGAGTATGACTACCTGTCGAGCCACGTGGCGGACGAGGCTCGGCCGCCGGTGCCGCCAAGTAACGGGACGAGGTGAGTGGAGAGAACGCGCAGCGCGCGCGCATTTGCCTCTGCCTCGGCTCCTGACGCATCTCTGCAGCAAATACGCAGAGGACCAGCCTGTCGGGCCGCGCTCGAGCGTGGACGACATGGCGCGCAGTGTGGGCCGACTCAGCATGGGCGCCGGGCGGTCAAGCGGCGGCGGGCAGCGCAACTCGGGACAGTCGGGCACGGACTCGCGCAGCAGTGGGGCAGCGCGCTCGGCCGGCGGCGGCGCAGCGTCACATCTGCAGCCGCACGGCTCCATGTCGCGCAAGCACTCGGGCACCACTGTCGACTCGCAAGGCTCGGGCACTTCTGCACATGCGCAGCAGGCACCGCCGGCGCCGCAAGCAGGCGCGCCGCCGTTCATCAAGATCAAGATCTTCCACCGCGCCAACGACGACCTCGTGGCGATCCGCGTGCCGCCAAACGTGACGCACGCGGCGCTGCTGGAGAAGGTGCGCGAGCGCCTCGGCTCTGACCTGGCCATTCTGCGCTACCGCGAGCAGGCGCCAGAGCCGGGCGCCAGTGGCCTCATGCGCCTCAGCGACGACGAGGATCTGCGCGAGTGGCTCGCCAGCGGCGCCAAGCTCGTCCTGTACGCCGATGTGCGATAGCCGCCGTCGCCCGCTGCAGATGTCCCTCGCATTCTCTCTCTGCGCGTGCCGCATGCATGGCCGCCGCCCTTCTCGAGTCTTCCTCGTCGCTGTGCTAGACCTCTCATACCTCGTGCGCTCCTTCCATTGCTGCTCCATCTGCCGGCGTCACAAGTGCCTCATGCCTCTCTCCCCATGGACCCCTTTTTTCTCTTCTTCCCTTGGGCCTGCTCCACTTCTTCGTCTTCTCATCCCTCTTCTATTCCGTCTCACGGCTCTTCTACCCCACTTGGCTCCATTCGCCTGCACCCCCTGCTCTCGGTGCGCGCGCGCTTGCGGGCGCGCCCAAGAACGCCCGGCATCTGCGTGCGCCCTCCACTGCCTCCTTCGGATGTCCCCTCATACCACACGCTCCGTGTCCGATCTGCAATGAAAAGGCTGCATCATCTCACCCATCGTGCGTCGGCGCCCAAGGTGCGATGCGTGGCATTAGGAGGAAAGAGGATATGCGTGCGTGACGAGCAGCAGATGCGGGCCGCAGTCGTGTTGAGGTGTAAAGGCGTCGATGCGCTGCTGCTGCAAGCCTAGATGCCCATCTGTCGTTTCATGCCCATCCAGACGGCAAAGCTGCGCACGGGCGTCAGTGCGGCTGCAGAGCGACACGCCAAGAGCAACTCACGAGATACTCGTCATGGGCACGACCTTGAGGAAGCCAATGCTGAGGCCCACATAGAAGCCGCGCCAGCCGCTCGTGCGCCAGATCCACAGCGCCGTCTCGTTCATGCCGAGCATGCTGCCCGGCCGGATGATGCCGCCGACCTGCTGGCGGCGGCGAACCACCTCGAATGGGTACGCGGCCGTCTGGCTGATGGCGCCCGCCAGCGCGCCCGCCGAGAGGTCGATGACCGTCTTGCTGGGCCACCACCACTGCCTCCGGGCCGCCAGCTCGCGCGAGTCGGTGGCAGTAGGCTGCGGAAAGGCGCTCTGCAGCAGCGTCTTGCAGCGTCCAAAGACGAGGAACGACGTGCCGGCGTACGGGATCATGCCCATGACGGTGACGCTGAAGCCGCGGTAGAACTTGAGGATGGGCCACTTGGCCAGCAGCGCGCCGGCAGCCTGTACCGCCGGCCCTGGTGGTGCCGGCGGCACAGGAGATGCGGCCGTAGCGCCCGCTGCGATGGCCTGTGCCTGCACGGCGCTCGTCGTGAGGCCGGCACTGGCGGGCATAGCCGCCTTGCCCGCTGCCCGCCCGGCGCGTCGCCGCGCATCGCCAGAGAAGGGCGCCTCGGTGCTGCCCTCGCGGTAGATCTGGCGCACAATGCGCCCCAACGAGCCCGACTGCCGCTTGCGCTTCGTCTCGAACGCTAACCGCACGCGGATGAGCTCGAGCGGATAGGTCATGAAGACGCTCAGCACGCCCGAGCACGAGCCGGCGAGGAAGAGCCTTGCCGATGTCTCGGCCTCGGGCGTCGGCATGAGCGCCTGTGGGCGAGGCCAGCTGGTCAGTCAAGCGCCGCAAAACACAGACATGCGCTCGCCTGCACAGCCATGGCTAGGCTTTGAAAGGGTGCTCTCTCAGCTTGGCAGCTGACCTTCGCTCCCGCCGCTTCCACCGGGGTCCACCCTCCAGCCCACCCTCTCTTCCAGAGTTGGCCGTTCCCTTCGTGCCACTCACGAAATGCAGTTTATCGTACGCCATATACTTGATGGCCGCGTACGGGAAGATGCGCAGCAGCGTCGCAGAGTGTCCCTGAAAGAGCGCAGCGGGGCCCTGCGTCGAGACGATGCTGGCGGCGGCCGTAAAGACACCCGTCCAGCGCCCGCTGTACTTCTGGAACTCGGGGTTCTGCGCCTGGAAGAGAATCTTGACGCGGTCGAGCGGGGCGATGGCTGTCTTGGCCTGGTGCGGTGTCAGCATGCAACATCGCGGCAGCATAGACGGTGGATCTGGCCGGCCAGACAGAGGCGCGGAGCGGCCCAGCACGTCCCGAGCTGCCTCCACACACGGTGCCTGCCACCTGGCCCTGCAGCTGTCGGCAGACCAGATCGCTGTCCATCGCTCCGCGGCTGCACGGCATGTCGATCCACTGCCTCTCCTTGCTCCTGGCTCTGCCCGCTCCTGCTTCTCCTCTTGCGGACCAGCCCTTCCAATCCCTGCAGCCATCGCTCGTGCTGCGCCCAGCACTCACCACGCATCCGGCCACGCCGCCGGCAATGCCGCTGCGTATGACATAGTCTGCACTGCGCTTGTCGATGCGTTTCCGGCGGCCCTCGGTGGGGGCCGAGGAGGAGGAGCCCGAGGCGAGGGCGTCGTGTGCTGCAGTGGAGGCGAGCACGGGCGGCGGCGGGTGCGGCGCGTGTGCATCCGTCTCGCACACGGGCGGCGGCGCGGCCATGGCGAGTGCAAGAGTGCGAAGAGACGAGGCGAAGAGGCTGGGAGCGGCAGACGATGGAGGTGGAGCTGCAGCAGGGTGCGACGATGCGGGGAAGGCGAGGCAAAGCTTGGCCGCTGCACGCACATGGCATCGCGCAGCAGACGATCGCGCGCCCCGCCGGCCGGCCGGGCAAGGCGGGCCAAGCGCGCGCCGAGCCGGTGCCGCCGCTCCGCATCCCACGCCCGGCAGCGTCCGGCTGACGAGCTTCGTCCGTCACAAGTCGGCAGCGCTGCGTCAAGATCATCTCTGCTGCAGCATTGCTGCTTCTTCTTCATGCTCAGCCAACAGCGAGAGCACAGGGACGAGCGCGGGAGGCACAGCTGGCGCAGCGCTCCACTTCTCACGCGCCAGAGGGACGCGCATTTCCAAGCGGCCAAGGCTGCTCCCAGGCGCGACTCGCTCGCCGTCGCTCTCGCTGCACGGCCCTTGCCTCCACTCCACCACCGCCGTGCCCTCCGCCCCTGCTCTGCTCTCCCTGCGCCGCTGCTCTACTCTCCACGCTCGCTGCCAACAGCTCACGGCTGCAGCATACGCTTCTCGCACGCGACGCGCCGCTAGCCCGCACCGAGACAGCGGCAGCATGGCCGCCGTAGCCTCGCAGCCGAGCGGCAGCGCGAGCAGCAGCAGCAATGCCGTCGCCTCGACCTCGGCGCTCCCACCGACTGCGTCGACCACACGAGCGCGCTACGCCAAGCTCGCCAAGGTCGGCGAAGGCACGTATGCCTCCGTCTTCCTCGCGCGCGATCTCGCCACCAACGAGAAGCTGGCCATCAAGAAGATCAAGATCGTCTCGTCGGCCGACGGCCTCGACATGACGGCACTGCGCGAGGTGCAGTTCCTGCGCGAGCTGCGGCATCCCAACGTCATTCGCCTCGTCGACGTGTTCAGCAGCGGCAGCGCCACGCCGAGCTTGAATCTGGTGCTCGAGTTCCTCGACACGAATCTGGAGGCACTCATCAAGGACAGGAGCATTCTGTTCCGGCCAGAGGACATCAAGAGCTGGATGGCGATGCTGTGCCGTGGCTTGGAGTACACACATCGCAACGGCTGCCTACACCGCGTGAGTGGCTGAACGGGCAGCAGAGTAAAATCTGGCGTGCTGGCCGGTGCGACGGCTCGCCTGGGCAGCGCATGACTGACTCATGCTCGGTGCTGCAGGATCTGAAGCCGAATAACTTGCTCATTGCGCCGTCGGGCGAGCTCAAGATTGCCGATTTCGGTCTTGCGCGTGGAGCAGGCGAGCCGGGACAGAAGATGAGCAATCAAGTCGTCACTCGGTGCGTCCTCTTCGCTTGCAACACACTTGCGACGCCTCAGCTAACGCGTGGCGCTGCTCCTCAGATGGTACCGCAGCCCCGAGCTGCTGCTCGGCGCGCGCCACTACGGCTACGGCGTCGACATGTGGGCCGTGGGCTGCATCTTTGCCGAGTTGCACCTGCGTCTGCCGTACCTGCCCGGCGAGTCGGACCTCGAGCAGCTCACGGTCGTGTTCCGCGCGCTGGGCACGCCGACGGAAAAGGAGTGGCTGGTGAGTTGGCTCGCTCACTGCAAGCCTCAGATGAGGGCATGGGCTGATGCGTGCATCGGACAGAAACACAAGTCGTTGCCGCATTACATGAACTTCGAGCAGCATCCCAAGCAGGACCTCTCGCAGCTCTTCAGTGCCGCATCGCCCGACACGCTTGACATGCTCGCCAAGCTGCTGCTGTACGACCCGATGCGGCGACTCAGTGCACACGGCGTGAGTTGCTGCATCGTCTCTCGCTCGAGCCGCCTTGCACACTACGTCCAACTGCTGACTCTCCTCGTCTTGCTGCAGTGCCTGCACCACGCCTACTTCCGCACCGCACCCTCACCAACGCCCTTCGCCGACCTGCCACGACACGCAGCCGCCGTGCCAGCCGGCCACGTGCTCCTCTCCGACTCCGAGACCAAGGACTCGCGCCGGCGCGCCGGCGCCGTCAGTGGTGGTCTTGCCGGCGAAGGAGAGGCAGCAGAGGAGAAGACGCGCCCGAAGAAGCGCGCGCTGGATGAGAAGGAGAGGGACGAGCAGCGCAGGAGGATCGCGAGGAAACTGGCTTTCGAATAGGCGCTGCTGCTTCGCGCGAGGCCTGTCGACGGGGCCAGAGCTCACGCGGTCCCTCTTGCGAGGCTCGAGCGTTTGGTGTCGGACAAGCCGACGGCGGCGGGCCGGTTCGTGTGCGTGCATGGGCTCGCAAAGGGGCCGCCGTACTCGAAGTAGTACGCTACATCTCGACTCGCTAGCGCGACAAGCGATGGCTTATTGCGCCAGCATGTCGAGATGCAACACCCTCGACTTCGTGTGTCGCTGCCCCCTTTGCGAGCTCACGCATTCGCGTCAACCGGCTCGTCTCCTTTCCCTTTACGTACACACGACACATCTGTACTTGTATCCCGCGGCAACACATCACACGCACAAAGGAGGGAGGCGTGACGATGGATGATGGTGATTGCAGTGCTGGCAGAAGGGCCGAGTGGGTGGATGCTGGGTACAGAGGCGGCGCGCATGGCATGGGAAGGAGGAGCTTGACGTGTGGGAGAAGCATGTGTGGCGGGCTGAAGAAGGCGGGAGAGGGGCAGGGGGCCAGACATGGCGTGGGCGATCTACAAGGCAGGGCGGGTCGTGCAGCAGAGACGAAGCAGAGTACATGGCGGCTGGTGGAGCCAAGCACGATGCAGGGACAGAGGGCGGGCCTCTCAGGCCATGCCTCGGCCGCCGGCGGTGAGCACGAGCTTCTTCTTCTTCGGCTTCGCCTTCTTGCTCTGCGCCGGCGTCGGCGTAGCAGGCTCAGCGTCGGACCTCTGGCCCTCTGCGCCACTCGTCGTCGACGTCGCGTCGTCGGTGGCGGCACCAGCGGCACTGGTAGTCGTCGACGGCGCACGCCTCGTCGAGCTGGCAAGACTGGTGGCGCTCGGGTTGCGGCTGTACTTGGGAGTGTTGGTGCCGCTCCTTGGCGTCTGGCGATTGAGGCCGCGGCTCTCGCGCATCGCGCCCGAGCGGCCGCCGGAGATCACGTCGTCCTCCCACTCGAGGAAGCCCCAGTCGGGTCCCTCCTGCTCCTCCTCAACGGCACGGCGACTCGACGAATGAAGCGTGGCGGCGAAGCTAGGACGTGCCGCCGCAGTGCCCCACACCGTCTGCGGCAGCGCAGGCTCGTCGAGACGCGAGGGCGAGATGCGCGCGACAGCTGGTGGCGGGAAGACCTCGGTGACGCCGGGATGGATGGGAAAGTCGCGCTCGGCGCCCCAGAGCGCTGCCTCGCGGAAGCTTGGCGAGGCCCCGTTGCTAGCCGCCGACGAGGAGCTCATCGCCGCCAAGCCTCCGCCTCCCACGCTCGAGCCGACACTGCTGCCGAAGCCGAGCTCCGGGTCCTCGGCCAGACTCGCCACGGCGGCCTCGCGTCTGGCCGCCGCCATGGCGCCGCCCGGCCGTGCAGCAGCCTCGCGTTCCTCGAAGCGCAGCTTTGCGCGGTCGTCGCGGCGCTCGCGGTCGCGGCGCTTGTGTCTGCGCTGCCGCAGCCCTTGCTCGTAAGGCTGCAGCGTTGTCTTGCGCACCAGTGGCGCCTCGACGATGTCCTGCTCGCCGGCCGCAGCAGCAGGCGTCGACATGGCCTCCCAGTCCACCTCGACGAACACCACGTCCGTGCCCGTCGGCAGGTGCGTAAGGTACTTGCATCGACGCCGTAGCTCCTCGTTCATGCTGCCCTCGTCGGCGCCCTGAATCTTGAGGCGCAGCGTGCGCGGGAAGCGCGCGTACGAGCCGAACTCAGAGAGCAGGATCTTGATGTCGAGCGGATGCAGGTAGATGTGCTGCCCTGATGCCGCCTGATAGAAGAAGTAGGACGAAGAGGACGGCGACGGCGGGTTGAGGTTGCGCCGTGCCGGCCGTGGCCGAGAGGCTAGCCGTCCTGATGGCGTCTCCTCCTGCGCGGGCGCCACTGCGCCGCCAGCGGCAAAGCGCAGAGCGAGAAACTCCTCTGTCCCCTCGGTTGCCTCTGGCGCTGCTGCATCTTGCTCGCCGGGCTGAGGCGCAGGCGCCTCCTCGCTGTTCTGATCCCTGCCATTGGGCAGCGCTGCCTTGCGCGCCCGACGTCTCTCCTCCTCCTGTTCCCTCCGCGTCTGCTCATGCAGCTGATGTTCGCGCAGCTCAGCATGCGCCTGCGCCTCTGCCTCGCGTACGGCCTGCGTGTCGAGATCGCGCTCGACCATCTGCATCTGCTCCTTGACCTTCTCGAGCGCCAGCGCCACGAAGACAAGGCTCGGCTCGTCGGGCCCAGAGAGGTCAAGCAGCAGCTGTCGCTCGGCGCCGAGCTCGGCGGCATCGCGCGCCAGATTCTGCAGCAGCAGCGCCGGCGTGGCGAGCATGAGCTTGGCGAAGCCTAGCACGTCGGGCTGGAAGTGCCATGGCGCAGAGTGATGTGGGATCAGCGGCGGCTCGTTGCTGCCGCTAAATGACGCCGCCGGCCACGTCGAGGACTGCGGCAGCGCCATTGTGGTGAGATGTGGGCGCTCAATGAGACGCATCGTCAGGCGCTCGCCTCCGTCCGGTGGGGCGGCGCGCGGCAACTCGACGGCGGCCTCGTGCTCCTGTGCGATGGCGCGTGCATCGTGGAACGTGACGGCCTTGACGTCGCGCGCGTAGATGGCGTCCCAGCAGATGGGGCAGCGCTTCCACTTTGGCGGCGCAGGCGTGTGCGTGGGCGGCGGCGCATGCCGCACGAGGGCCGAGCCGTGCGTGCCGGGCGCCGCCCCGGGGCGCGACGAGGGCGTGCTGATGCCGCTGCTGCCGCCCGACGCGGGCTCGTCGTGCGAGGAGAGGTAGTGCAGGATGCACGGAAAGCAAAAGACGTGGCCGCACTTGGTCATGCGCGGTGCCGTGGGCGGCGAGAGGCAGATGGGACAGGCGGCGCCCTCGTGTGTCTCGAGATGCGGCGCCGTGCTGCTGCTGCCAGTGTTGTTGCCGGAGAGCGAAGCAGAGGAGAGCGCGGAGGAGGTGGGGATGAGCACGGAGAGAATGTCCGCCCAGAGCAGGTAGATGTCGGGATCGGCAAAGTAGGCCGTGTAGTCGCCCGTGGGCTTGACGAGGAAGCGGTACTGCGCGTTCACATAGCCTGACATGCAGCTGTCAGCACATGCAGGCGGTGGCAGCTGCGAGAGGCGCCCACTCACGCTCCTTGTTGAACGGCACGCTGTAGCCGCTGCGCCGCGAGCGCCGCTGCTGCGCGGCGGGCGGCGGCCGTGCGCGAGGCGGCAGCGTGAAGGCGAGCAGCTGCGGCGGCGAGGATCAGCATGGCGTGCCCAGGCCGACGCAGTGGCGGCCAGGTTTGCTGAATGGCGCGCAGCGGAGCGATGCCGCTCCACGGCTCTCGATGCACGCCTCGCTGCGCCCTCAGCCCCATGGCGCTGGCCACTCACATGGCTGATGTCCTGTCCACGACTGCGTCCGCCTGCCTGCTGCTGTGCGCCCTTGGCACCGGCCCCAGTGCCGCCAGTGGCGCCCGGCGGCGCGGGGCGACGAGGTGCGTGCGACATGGTCTCTGCTCTGCGCGGTGTGCGAACAGCAAGTCGAGGATGCCGGCACAGCTCGAGCCAAAGAGAGGAGTGGAGAGTGTGTGGGAGAGGTGAGCGGTGGGGGACGAAACTCCGGTTGCCCGTCGTCGTCGTCGAGAGTCAAGCAGCGGCGGGCGCGACGCGTCGCTGAGGCAGCGCAGCGCAGCGGGCAGAGAGCGCCGCTGGCGCGCGCCGGCAGCAGCGGGGCGCAGAGCGGCAGGCGGCCGGCCTGCAGCACGTAGCAGCAAGCGCGTCTCGGCTCGCCTCGGCCCACCGCCCGCCGCCGCGCCGGCGCCCGCTGCGCGCCTCTCGCTGAACGTGCCCCGGACGCCATCGGCATGCTCGGTGTACCTGACTGGCGCCGCCGTGGGAGCACGAGTGTATCGTGCGAGAGTCACGACGACGAACACACAGCCTCCTCTGCAGCCGCTTGCTGTGGGCTGCTCGACGACGACAAGGCGAGGCAGCGAGCTGGCGGGGCTCAGGCGCGCAGCCGAGGTGGAGGCCGCGCCATGATGCTCTGCTGCTGCGCGCGCGACGAGGCCCTGACGCGGGGGAACAAAGGCGGGCCTCGGCTGCCTCCTGACCTCCCACTCCCACCTCCTCCTGGCTCCTGCACCTCACACTCCTGTCCCTCCTCGTCGCCGCATGCTGCGCGGCACCTCGCGCCTCGGCGCCTCGGCGCTGCGGCCATGCCTCGCCTCGGCCTCCGCACCACGCGCCGCGCCCGCCCTGGTGCGCCATGCCTCGCGCCTGCCCACGCCCTCGGCACGGCCCTCGCGCGTCGTGCGCCGCACGCATGCCGAGCACAACGCACCCACGGCGGCTCATGCGGCACGGCCATCGCATGGGCGGCAGCATGGTGAAGCGAGCGAGAGCAGCGCTGCGTCAGCAGCAGCGGCGCAGCCATTGCAAGCCACCGATGCAGCTCCAGCATCGACGCCTGGCAGCAGCAGCAAGCCGCTCTCCTTCGAAGACGCCGTCGCCTCGCCCTCCTCTGCCGCAGGCGTCGAGCTGTCAGCCAAGCTCAGCGAGGCGCTCTCCGCGCCCGTCTCGCTGCCGCACGACGAGCATGCCGTGCTCGACCCCTCGGAGCACAAAGCTGTCGCGCACCTGCTGGGCCAGAGCGCCATCGTCGTGACGCGCCAGGTGGAGATGATGAACATCTTCCTCGGCTACGAGCAGGCGAACCGCTACCAGCTGCTCTCGCCGGACGGAGAGGCACTGGGGTTCCTCCTCGAGAGCGAGGGCAGCATCACCAGCACGATGAGTCGCCAACTGCTGCGCAACCACCGGCCCTTCAAGGCCCTCGTGCTGGCGCCGGACGGCTCGCCGCTGCTGCGCGTCCATCGCGGGCTCACATGGATCAACAGCACGACGCGCATCTTCGCGTTGCCGCCGAACACGGCGCCTGGCACGGGCGAGGAAGTGGGCGAGGGAGAGCGGCTGATTGGCGAGGTCAAGCAGGTGTGGCATGCGTGGCGGCGCCGCTATGAGCTGTTCAGGCCGGACCAGGAGGGAGAAGAAGGCGCGATGAGACAGTGCGCCAACGTCGATGGTGGCCTGTTGACGTGGGACTTCAACCTGCAAGACGAGCAGGGAAGGACCGTCGCCAGCTGCAGCAGGAACTTCCGCGGGTGAGTATGGAGAGGCCGGCTGCCCAGCCAGGCCAATGGCTGACTTGTCTGGGCGACAGCTTTGCGCGCGAGCTCTTCGCCGACGTCGGTGAGTCGTGGCTCTTCCTTTGTCGCGCTCCTGACATCGCTGACCTTTGTCCTCTCCAGGCCAATACGTCGTTTCGTTTGAGGCGACACAGCCCAATGCGGGCGCACTGCCGATGCCGGAGAACAACGACGACAAGGCGCTCGTGCCCTCTTCCGAGGCCGTGCGTTCGCTGCCGCTCGACGAGCGTGCGCTGGCGCTGGCGCTGGCCTTCACGCTCGACGTCGACTACTTCTCACGGCACTCTTCGGCGGGCCATGGCGGCATGATGCCGTGGCTGTGGATGCCGGGCACGGGCGGCAGCACCGCGGGCACGAGCAACGAGCCGGCGCCGCAACAAGGCCAAGGCCAAGACTCGCGCGACATCGGGCCCACGAGCGAGATGCCGGGCACGACGAGCGCCGATGCGGGCGGCCTGGGCGGCGCAGCGGGCATGGTGGGCTACGATGCGTGGTCGCGCGGCTCGGACGACGGCGCGACTGTGCGGCCCGATGCTCAGGCGCCACCTACCTCCACGCAACAGCCGGACGCATGGGGCTCGGGCACGGACGCCGATCCCTGGGGCGCGCCGCCGTCATCTGGCGACTCCTCTCAAAGCGGCGGTTGGGACGCTGGCAGCGGCCAGGTCGGCGCCGGAGAGGAGACGTGGGGAGAGGGCAGCGAGCCCTTCGAGGACGCTGCCGGCAGCCTCGGCGACGGCGGCGGTGGTGGATGGGGCATCGGCGACTTGTTCGATGGCTGGGGCTCTTAGACTGCATGGACTGCAGCTTCATCTCTCACTCTCGTCTGCACGCTGGCGCTCCGAGCAATACCACCTCTCTTGGCAGATCAGCGTGAACAGATAGCAATCTATGGCACACGAGGCATACAGCGAAGCGAGCGGGCAGAGAAGATGACGTGGGGCGGGCGGCGGTGACAGGACGGCGGTTCACCGTCTACTTCTTGACGCTGGGCTGGCTGTAGCCGGGGAGCGTGACGCGGTAGATGAAGACCTGCGTGTCGGCGTTGCCGTACTGCTCGGCGTACGGGTCGGAGTAGGGCTGTGCGACGTCGAGTGGGTGAGCAGGCTGAATGCGGTGACGCAGCGCAGGGCCCACTCACAGCGACGACGTACTGGCCGCGCTTCTGCTCGGCGGCCTGGAAGCCGTTCTTGGTGCTGCAGAGCATCACGGCGTCAGTGCGGCTCGGAGAGCGGGCGAGGCATGCGGACACGCACATGAAGTCCGAGTCGGAGACGACGAAGAGCAGCGCGTCGTCCGAGTTGGGCAGCTTGGCGAGCGCCAGCGACTCGAGCTTCGAGGCGATGAGCGTGCGGTCAAAGGCGCCGCCAGTCTGCAGGCCGAACTTGGCCTGAGCGGGTCAAGACGTCAGCGCTGTGGCGTAAAGTGGGGCACAGAGCAGCACGCACAAGCTCCTTCTTGTTGACGAGGTCGACGAAGGACTGGTACGCCGTGGGCGTGACGCTGGCGTCGAGCACACCGCCGGGTGCGACGGGGTTCTGCGGCTGGTCGTACTTGGAGCCGGCAATGTCGGTGGCGCCGACGGTGCTGATCAGGTCGGCCTGCTTGTAGCTCGAGTCCGAGCTGGTGTCGCCAAAGCCGTTGCCGTCGCGCGCCAGCACGAGGAACGTGTTGCCGTCGACGATGTGCAGCTCGCTCGAGGCGCGCGTGCGCAGCTTCTTGCTCTGCGGCAGCGGCACGACGTACTCGTGCACGAGACGGGCGCGCAGCGGGTTCGAGACGTCCCAGCCGAAGAGGCGGGCGTAGCGGTTCGTCTCCTTGGACGACTTGGTGCTGTCCTGCACGAGGGCCGACTGCATGAGGCCCCAGAGCAGGCCGCCCTTGGACTGGTCGAGAGTCAGACCCTCGAGACCCTGGTTCGGCGCGCGGCCGCTGTCCGGCACCGTCTCGCTGGTGAAGTTGGCCTTGCCGCCGATGAGCGGGATCACCGCAGCGGGAGGCGTGATCGTGCTGACGACCAGGCCCGTGCGCTGCTCGACGACGTAGACGTTGGCGCCGTACTCGTCCGAGACGTAGTAGAAGCCGCGGCGGTCAATGGCGAGGCCCTCGGGGTCGAACGCTGCAGGAAGACGAGTGAGTAGGTGCTCCGCAGCGGCATGCCGTCAGCTGGTACTCACACACGTGGTTGTTCGGCGCCGCGATGGGCAGCAGGATGTTGCGCTGGAGCAGCGGCGCACGCGAGCCCGTCGGGTCGAGGCCCGTGGTGAAGTTGAGGCCGAACTTGGGGTCGGCGATGCGGTAGAGCTGCGTGTTCTTGTACGTGAGCGCCACGTTCTCGGCCGGGCCCGTGGCGGCAGCGTCGAAGGTGCCCGTGAAGCGGTGGTGGCGCGCCCGGTAGTCCGTCGTCACCTGCGTGTTGTGGCCGCGGTCGGGCTGCATGAGCAGGCTGAACGTCGCCTTGCCGGCGGCGTCGGTGGAGAAGGACTCGAGCGCAATGGCGCTGCCGAGGCCGCCGAGCGTCTCGCCGAACGAGTCGCGCAGCTCGCTCGAGACACGGCCGAAGCCGACGAGGCCCTTGTTGACGAACGTCTTGCCCTGGAACGGCACGCTGACGTCGCGCTTGGCCAGCGGCGACGCCGACACGAGCGAGAGGGCGGCGAGAAGGGCGGCGGCGGTGAGCTGCATGGCGGAGAGGGGCTTGGAGGAGGTGTGCGGATCGTCGTGAGAGGGAGGCACGGCGCACCTCCTTTTGAGGTTGTGCGAAGCTTCTCGCCCGCCGGTGCGGAGCGGACCGCTCCTCGCCGTTGCTCAGGGTGCTGCCTGTGCCGCCACAAGCACACCACCTCGAGGCAGTCGAGTCAGGCACCGGCGCAGCACCTCTCTCACGCACGCATCTGCATCGGGCAGTAGCGCACGGGCGGCATTCTTGTGTGCGGTGGGCCAAGCGAGTGGCGCGCGAAGAAGCGCAGCGTCGGCGAAGGCCTTGGCGTGTGGGTTGGTGACCGGGCGCCTTAGCGCGCCTCGTGATGCGGAGGAGAGCGGTGCGGTGCGGCCTTGACATGCGTGAGCTTGAGGCTTCATGCACGCTGCACGATGCGAACGTGCCGGCGGGCGTATGCCGCGCGTGCGGCAGCGGCACCGTCGGGGTACGGCAGCGGCAGCGGCGGCGGCGGCGGCGGCGCGTGTCCAAGGCGTGCTTCCTCCGCCGTTCCCGCTCGGCACTGCACCCTGAGGAACGTCTCCATGCTGCGAAGCTCTCGCTGTCGACACGTCTGGTGCGCCACGGCTTGCTGGATCGTCGCCGCAGAATACCTGCATGTTGCCCAGCCTTCATGCAGCAGCGCTGCAACGCCGAGGCGCCAGAAGCATGCCGCCGGCACCCCTCGCCAAGCCACGCCTCGAGCCGCCCGGAGCCGAGGAACGCAGCGTCCAGCGCCCGCAACTCGCGCTCACAGAACTTCCCACCTCGGCGTGAAGAGCAGCAGACTTTCAAATTGTCAGCTCCGCCTTCAGCAGCGAGCAGTGCAGGCTCGAGAAGGAAGGCCTGCACGTGCGCATGCCAGCCGAGCCAGCTGCGGAGCTTGCGACTCACCGCCGGCAGCACCACGACCAGGTTAATGGCGGCATCTGATGGCGAGTGCGACCACGTTCCTGGTGGCCCCGGACGCCGAGCGTGTGGCTGCTGCAGCTGAAGGTGTTGGAGCGAGAACTGCCTTGGGTCCGGAAGACCTCGCCCTCACTGTCTACCCGGGCCCTTCAAGCGCACCCGCTCCTCATGCCTGGCGCAAAGTAATGCTTCTCGCTCAGAGGTCTGTGATGCAGCCAGCAAGTCCCGACCGTCCGTGAGGATGACCCAGAAGCATGGCTCGTGTGGCCGCCTTTCATCTTGCGGCCCGAGCCGCACCGCCGTCGTCAGGGGTACCGCGCCGCAAGGCACGCAGGGCCATCGGGATCGCGGCACGACCGTGGCAACACTTAGCGGATCGTGTTCTGGACTGCACAGGCCTGTTTCCGCTAGGAGATGCCTAGCTGCTATTCAGAGCGGCGATCGCACGACAAAGGAGTGTGCGAGCAGACGGGGTGAGAGAAGGAACTGAAGGGCGGCAGCAGCCACCGAGCACTCGACTGGCTGCGAGGCACAGCACGCGGCGCGCGCCGTGCCGTTTTGCTTCCGCGCTCCCACGCACGAGCCAGCGTCGGTCCTGCACTCACCAGGGGTGCGAAACAGCCGCTCGAAAGCTTCCGCTCCTTCCTGCACCGCCAAGTGCACTCTCGCTGCATGCTGTGCTGCCGCATGCTCTGGAAATACCCTCGGTGCGTGTCTGCAGCAGGCCTGCCTCTCGAATGCTCCGGAGCTGGCTTCCGTCGTTCCTGAATGCCATGCAGGCACGCGCACTCGGGCCACTCCCTGTCCAGCGATTCACACGGGCAAGCCGACGTGGCAGATACGAGGTCGAGGCTGTGCTCGCCATCCTCCTCTCCACCACCATCTCCCAAGATCAGCTCAACTCGCAGCCATGGTGACGGCGCCGCAGACCTTCACATACTCGCAGGCCTCCGGCCTTGCGCTGCAGCTCGACTACTACGCGCCTCCCTCCGGCAGCGCTCAGCCGGCGCCATTCCTCTTCAGCATCCACGGCGGCGGCGGCTCGGGCGGCGACCGCAAGGATGTGCGCCTGTGGAGCCTGGCGCTTGCTCAGGCCAAAGCATGGGGTTTCATCAGCGCCGACTACCGCCTCATTCCCGAGTGCGATGCTACGTGTGCCGTGCAGGACATGCTCGAGGCCTGGCGCTTCACCACGCAGCAGCTCAATGCTACAGTGGGAGAGGAAGTGATCGACGCTGCCAAGGGCATCGTGCTCGGCATCAGCGCTGGCGGCTGGACGGCAACGCTGCTCGGCGCGGTGAGTGGCAGCGCAGTGCGGCTGAAAGCGACACGCTGCTGATCGGCAGTCATGCGCAGATGGCAGAGCCGCGTCCGGCCGCCTACGTCAACATGTACGGCACCTGGGACCTCATCGCCGGCGGTAAGAGGCGAACGCTCGGCGCTGCAGTGCCATGCTGACGCCTCATCTGCGCTCCAGAGTGGGGCAAGCCCGCGCCGGTGCCCATGGCCATTCCCGGCATCGAGCAAGCCAAGCCCTTCCTCGACGGCATCATTTCGCAAGCCAAGGCCGGCGCCGGCAAGCCGCTGAGCGGCAACTACCTCAACATCTTCCGCTTCTTGCAGCTACCCGACGCAGCCATCGAGCAGATCTGCCAGGCCAATGGCCTTTCGACGCAGCAGCTGCAGGAGATCGGCCTCGATGCGCCCATGTCGCAGGAGCAGGTGCTGCGCAACATGCTCAGCCCGTACAGCTGTGTGGGTGCACCGCCGCGGAGCTTGGGGCGTCGACTGACCGCTGTAATCTGCAGAACGAAGGGCTGCTTGACGGCATGGCTGAGGGCCCTGAGGGCAACAAGGCCGACTGGGAGAAGTACCCCGGCTCGCCGGCGCACCTCTTCGACGCCAAGTGTGCGTGCCTTGTCCGCTCCACACCAGCCGTGTGCCTGACAGCCGCTTCTCAGACCCGCCGACGATCACGCTGCACGGCACCAAGGACGTGCTGGTGCCGTTCCGCCTCGCCGAGCAGCTCACGGCCGCGCTCGAGAAGGCCGGCGTGCGCGCTGAGCTCGTGAGGAAGCCAGCCGCCGCGTCACAGACCAGCTCGCTGACTTGCACATGCGGCAGATCGTGATGGAGGGTGCGGATCACATGTTCGACATTGTGCGTCGGCAGCGCAACGCCCGAGGCATGCCTCTCGCTGATGCGCTCCCTTCCCTCAGGCGTGGCACCCACACGTCGAGCAGGTGCAGCAGGTCGCCGCCTTCCTCGACAGCGTGCTGAAAGCGTGAGAGGGGCGCAGCCGTGCTTAGCTAAGCGCGCGAGCAATGTACGGCCTTGATTGAGCTCGCTGCGGGACACTTCGGCGGCTGCGAGGGGTGCTCAGAGAGGAGCAGAGGCGCAGATGCCGCAGCCGTGGGACAAAGTGGCTGGCGGGTGACGTCGGCGCGCAGAGCGTGCAGCCGCTGCCGGCCTGCCCGATCTCGGCGCCGCACGCCTACATTCTTTTTTGCAGACGGCGGCGGCGCGCGCCCTCCACATCGCCGCGGCAGCAAGGTGGCTGCAGCTTGTACCGCGGCCGGCACGCCTCGCCGCACCGGAGCCTTCAGCGAGCCGCGGCACTTCTCATGATGGAGGGCTCGCAGGTGCAGAGATGCAACGAGCGGATCGTTGCAGCTGCAGGTCAAGGCGGCCGCGGCGAAGGCAGAGAGGAGGAGGGAGCAAGCCCGGCGGCGGCGCGCGTCGCTGCGTCATCGCGCGCGTGGGACCAAGGCCGGCCGCGGCACACGCGCCTGCACGCTGCACCCTGCGCTCTGCCGCACGCCGGCGCGCCGCCCTCATCACCGGATCTGAGCCGCCGGCTCGCTGCCTGCGCCTGTCAGCCGCAGCGGACAGGGAGCCGGGCCAGCTCCATCGCACGCTCGCTTCTCTCCGTCCTTCGCAACACCACCACCCGCGCACCCTCACCGCACTGCACCGCGCAGCCACCTCACACCCTCAGCCGGGCGCCGCGCCCCTGCGGCACTGCCCCTCACCATGGCATCCTCCTCGGCGCATCCGTACCTCGCGGGCAACTATGCGCCCGTGAAGCGCGAGCTGCCGCTGACGCCGTGCACGTACACGGGCGCCATCCCGCACGAGCTCGTCGGCGGCCAGTACGTGCGCAACGGCGGCAACCCCAGCGCCGACGCCGACGGCGAGCGCGACGCCCACTGGTTCGACGGCGACGGCATGCTCACCGGCGTGCTCTTTGCGCGCCGCCACGACGGCAGCGTGCAGCCCGAGTTCATCAACCGCTGTGAGTAGCCACGCGCATGCTCTGCACTGCCACGCCGCTCACGCTGCGCAGACGTCCTCACCGACGTGCTCATGGCCACGAGTGCCTCCGCCACGCGCCCGATCCTGCCGAGCATCGCCACGCTCTCCTCGCCGCACGTTACGCTCTTCCGCGTGCTGCTGCACGTCGTGCGTGCGCTCTGGCTCTGCCTCTCGACGTTCCTGCCGTGGCACCCGGCCAAGCTGGCGGTGCAACGCATCAGCGTCGCCAACACGAGCATCTGGTGGCACGACGGCAAGGCGTACGCCGGCTGCGAGAGCGGGCCGCCGATGCGCATCCTGCTGCCCGGCATGGAGACGGCCGGCTGGTGGACGGGCGCCGAGCACGATCCGCAGTCGGCGCGCGGCTGGAGCAAGGCCGGCCTGGCGGGTCTCTTTGCCGAGATGACGACGGCGCACCCGCACGTCGACCCCGTCAGCGGCGAGCTGCTGCTTTACCACATGTCCTTCTTCGAGCCGTTCCTGCGCGTCACGGTCATTCCGCCGCGGCAGCGCGCCGAAAAGGCGCCCGTCTGTCCGGCGCCGATCATCGGCCGCGCCGTGCCTGGCCTGGCACAGCCAAAGCAGATGCACGACTTTGGCGTCTCGGCGTCACACACGCTCATCCTCGACCTGCCGCTCTCGCTCGATCCGCGCAACATCGTGCGCGGCCGGCCGATCCTGCACTACGACCACCTCGGCCCAACACGTTACGGCATCTTCCCGCGCCACGCACCAGAAGCGGTTCGCTGGTTCGAGGAAGCACAGGCCTGCCTCATCTTCCACACGGCCAATGCCTGGGACGACGACGCCGCCGCCACCGTGTCGCTGCTGGCCTGCCGCCTCAACAGCGCCACGCTCATCTACAGCGCCGGCCACACGGTGCCGCCGCCGCATGCGCTGCCGCTCAACGGCGCGCCTGAGTCGTGTCGTTTGCACTACTGGCGCTTCACGACGGATCCGTCGGACGCCTCGCTGCGCCCGCAGGCGTCCTTCGCGCTCTCTGCGATTCCCTTTGAGTTCCCGACGATGAATCAGGCGTACTCGACACGCCGCGCAGACTTCATCTACGGCGCTTCGATGCGCTCCGGCTCCTTTGACGCCGGCCTCGGGCGCAAGTCGGCCAAGATCGACTGCCTGGCCAAGATCGACGCCGGCACGCTGCTGGCGCGTGCCGCCAAGATGAGCGAGGCGGGCGAGACGCTCGGTGTCGACGACGTCGTCGATGGCCGCACCGTGCAGGAGCTCATCGCCGCGCAAGAGGCGGGCGAGGGTGCCGACTCCGCCGTGCGCATCTTTGCCCTGCCCGAGCACCACTACGCCCAGGAGGCGACGTTTGTGCCGCGAGCCAACGCCACTGCCGAGGACGATGGCTGGCTGGTCTTCTTCGTCTTCGACGAGAGCGCTGGTCTGGACGCCGACGGCGTGGCGCTGCCGAATGCGCAGAGCGAGCTGTGGGTGCTTGAGGCGCGCGGCATGCAAGACGTCGTGGCTCGCATCCGTCTGCCGCAGCGCGTGCCGTACGGCCTGCACGGCCACTTCTTCGACGCCGCCGAGATTGCGGCGCAGGAGCCGGTGCCGCACGAGGCGGTGCGGACGTGGGCTCGTGCTGCGACGGGCGGCGCCGCCTCTTCCGCCATCGTCCCTGCGGCAGCGGCATCGACGGCCGTCGTCGCTGCGGCGGCCTCGGCTGCCGTCGTCTCTGCTGCGGCGTCCCCGGCTTTCGTCGCTGCTGCGGCGCCGTCTGCCCTCGTTCCTGTCTCGACTTGATACCACCGCCTCGCGGCCTGTACCATAGCGCCTGTCTCGTTCCTGCTCCACACTTGCATTTGTCACACCACACACACGCGACACTAATCCACACATCTGACCCACGCAAGGCCAGTGCGGCAGCGCAATGCTTTGGCTACTCTTGAAGCATGAGAGCACGGTGCGAAGGAGGAGGCTAGCCCCCTGGGCAACGTTCGGGAGTCGGCTAGGCACGGCCTGCCCCTGCGCACGTGCGCGAGCCAAGGCGGAGTCGGAGTGTGGCGGTGCCGCGGCGTGCAGCAGCGTGCAGCCGCCAGCTGCAGCGAGTTGGAGATTCGCGATTGCCCGTGCCGCTCGGCACGCTGCGGGAGATGGCCGTCGCCGCATGCTGCACGCTGCCGCCTGTCGAGAGGAGAGTGCCGCGTGAGGGTGACAGGCAGGAGTAGCAGGCGTGCGAATGAGGCGCTCTGGCTGCGACGCCCAGGGCCCAAAGTGCGGAGAGGGCGCGGCTAATTCTGGCACGCCCTCGGCGGGGCGCTACGGCGCGCTGTGGCTGCATGGCGCACGGCGGCGGGCCAGCGGAGCAAGCTGAAGGCGGCGTCGCCTCGGCGAGCTGCTCGGCGGGGCCCAGCGCCTCCCTGTCCAGCCAGCGCCGCTTCATTCCGCACCACAGCGCTCCTTCTGTTCTTCTCACCATCCTCTCGCTCCGTCCGTGCGCCGTGCTCAAGTCGAGCCAGCAGTGTCGCGCTCTCACGCCCAATCGCGCCCGACTGCGGCCAAGCTGCGCGAAGCGAAGCGGCACGTCTCTGCGCCAGGCATTGCCGCCTTCCTCACTCGTCGCCTCTGCTCTTCCTCGCTGCCGACTGTGCTCTCGCCGCGGATATCTAGCGCTGCTGCGGGTGCACCTACCTCGCCATGCCCAGTGCTGCCCACCCGGGCGCCACGCCGCTCTACGAGCTGCCGCAGCCCAGCTTTCCGCCCGAGGGCAGCGGCAGTGGGGCGCACGCCGCCATCAGGGAAGCATCGCCGGGCCCAGCATCGCCGCATAAGCGCCGTTCGGTGCCTGTCGCTGCCGCGATGGCCGCTGGCTCGAGCCGGGACGGACACGCGCATGATGTGCACATGGGCTGGGAGGGCGGAAAGCGGCCGGCGAGTCCTCAGTGAGTAGTCAGGAGAAGTGACCTCGCCAGCGAGATGGAACGTGGTCCAGCAAGCAGCTGCACTGCCAGCGCTGAGTGGCTCTCGGCTGTTGCGGCTTGCAATCAGGACCAACTCTCCTTCCCCTAGCCGCGAGTCTCCCACTGACACTGCACCGCAGCATCACCACCGCACACCCGCGCGGCTCGCTCTCAGTCTCGCGCCGCGTCGGCTCGCCCGTGACGGTCTTCGACCGCATGTCGTCGCCGATCGACGACGATGAGCTGCACAAGGGACACGCCGGCACCTCGCCGCACGGCTCGTCGCCGTTGCTCGCTATCCGGCGAGGCTCGACGCCGAGCATCTACCGGCCGTCGCGGCAGGGCTCGGGCTCGTCCGAGGTGCCCACGCACCCGCTCTCGCACACGACACGCGCCACGTCCGCCTCGCTCTCGAGCATTAGCTCCTCCGGCGACGGTTCGGCGAGTGGGCATCAGAGTCTGTCTCTGCCGCTCAGCCCGCCTGTGCGGCCAGCGGCACGGCGCGGAGCCGTGCGGCTGCGTCGCGGCGCTCGCCGCACAAAGCTGCCGCCGACGCCGCTGCCGCAGAAGATCGCACACGCCTTCTCCTGTGCCGCCCACATTGTCTCGCACCCGCGCTCCTCGGCGCACGCGCTGCTGCTCGACGTGCGCGGGCGGGCCCGAGCCGCAGACAAGGCGTTCAGAGACGAGCAGGGCAACCGCCTCTGGTGGCCCGAGTGGATGAATGCCTACACGCCGCTGCTCATCTGGCTCGTCGTGAGCCTCTCGAGCACGGCGTGCGTGCTCACTTGGCATACGCAGGTCTTCCAAGGTGAGTGCAGGCATGCTGGCTATGACGCCGGTGCAGCTTGGCTCATGCATTGCCTCTCCTAGGCCTGCACAATCTGTCAAAGTACCTGCAAGGGCTTGGCCTGAAGGGCCGCATCATTCTCGGCTCGCTCATCTTCCTCACGACCTTTCGTGAGTAGTGCTGTTGTGCTGATGCTGGCGCTCCTCTGACCTCGTGGCCTGCGCAGCGCCTCTGCCGCTCTACTCGACGCTCATCGTCCTCGGCGGCTTCTCTTTCGGCTTGCTGCAAGGCTTCATTGTGGCATACATCGCGGCCCTGAGCGGCGCCATCGTTGTGTTTCTGCTCTCGCGCACGTTCCTCAAGGGCTGGATGCGCGGCCTGCTCGAGAAGAGCGGCGGGCTCAAGAAGGTCAGCGCAGCTGAGCCAAGCGGTAGACTGCCGGCTCACATCGCCTGCACTAGGTCGTGCGAGCCATTGAGAAGCGCCCGAAGCTGCTGTTCCTCGTGCGGCTCGCTCCGTATCCGTACAACCTCATGGTGCGCGATGCAAGGCTTCCTGCCCCTGCACTGGCTCACAGACCCTCTTGCAGAACACGCTGCTTGCTTCCTCGCCCACGCTCACGCTCAAGACGTACACGACGTGCACAGCGCTTGCGCTGCCCAAGCTCCTCGTGCACACGGGTATCGGCACGACGATCAAGAACTTTGCCGCGTACAACGGCGCCGCCGGCGAGGGCGAGGCGGCGAAGGAGGCGCCGACCGACACGGCACGCACGCTGAAGCGCGTCGCGGGCGTCGTGGGCATCGGGCTGTGCATTGGCGTCTTCTTCTACATCTTCAGCATCGCGTCCGCGGCCGTGGACGAGCTGGACAGCGACGACGAGGCGTCGGACGGCGAAGATGAGGACCTGGAGGAGGAGGAGCTGCCGTTCCTGCGGCGCTCTTCGTCTGACTCGCAAGAGGCGCGGCAAGCCGAGATGCGCCAGGTGCCGCTGCGGCCGCTCTCGCAGGCCGACATGGCCTCGTCGCTGGCCGAGCGGCGCGCCAAGCGCAACAGCGTGCGCTTCGCGCAGAGCCCCATGATCTCGACGCTGGGCGCCGACCGGCCGTACTCGCCCATGGCGCACGCGTCAGAGAGCAAGGCGGACCGCCAGGACTGGGAGGCCGAGGAGCCGCACGACACCAGCCTCGTCGACAGCATCGACCACTTTGAGCGCGTCGCCGCCTCGTCTGACCTGCCCCGCTCACGATGACCCGCACACGCTCGCTCTTCCGCCTGCTCCGCCACTGCACTGTCACGCTGCTAGACCAATAGACACCCTGCTGCACTCCAAGGCCCGTTTGCGTGCTCTATGATTGCGCGTGTGTGGGTGGCTACGAGAGCAGGAACGCGGCCTTGCAGAGCGCTGCGAGGTCAAACTCCTCTGGCCGCTCGTGGAAGTCGGCGAGCAGCTTGGCGCGCGTCTCTGCGCCCTCCTCGCCAGCCTTGGTGGTGGGTGGCATGTAGAAGCGCTGCAGCGCCAGCACGAGGAGCTGGGCGTCCTGCTGCGTCATTCTGGCCTCGGCCTGCAGCGGCGCCTTGAGCTTGGCCTGCTCCTCCTCGCTGGCGCCGCGAGCCGCAGCAGCGGCAGCAGCGGCGAAGCCCGTCGGCGCTGCAGAGGCATTCTCGTGTGCCGTCACATCGCCTCGCATCAGCACGATGCCCTTGCTGGCTGCCAAGTCGGTGTAGTGCGTGAGCACGAGCAGCGGCTGTGCAAATTCTTGCCGCAGCTTGTACTCGGCCAGCGGCGTGAAGAGCACCGTGCTGGGACGCGGCGCGGGGCCGTCCTGCGTGTTGCTGCCTGGCAGTGCCGGCGGCGGCGGCAGCGCAGCCCACTCGCAGAGGTGCATCTCGTAGCCCTGCTTCTTCTCCGGCGGCAGGATGTCGTCTGCCTCCTCGGCGGCGGTGATGGTGCGCGGCAGCGGCAGCACGAACTGCGGATAGCGCTGTCCGCGCGCGAACATCTCGCGGTAGAGTGAGGCGGGCATCACCGCCGAGAGCTTGTTCTTCAGCGAGTGATAGCCCGTCCACAGCTCGCTGATCGTCGCAGCGTCTTGCGAGGCAACACGCTGCAGGTCCAGGATCTGCGAGAGGGGCTGGTGCGGGCAAAGCCATCAGCACAAGCCCGTCATCCTCGCGTCGGCGGCCCTCACCTTGACGCTCCCTCGCCCACCCGGCCCGCTGCCCAGCTCGCCGCTCTCTAGTTTCCGCTTGGCCTCCTTCTCCGCTCGCTCGCGGATCTCGGATGCCACGCGCATGTCGCGCTCCTCGATGGCGCTCATCTTAGCACGCTGCTCGGCCGTGACGTCGGCGTGTGCAGCACGCTTCGCCGCGGCGCTGGCAGCAGCACGCTCGCGCGCCTGCGCCTTGAGCTCGTCCAGCGAGAGGCCTTGCCTGAGGCACCAGTCGGCAGGAAGCGGAGGGCAGGGTTGGGCCGTCGTGAGTGTGGCGACAAGATGTGCCGTCGATGGACCTTGTTGCGAGCGAAAGCACGGCGAACCACCTCCACGCCGCAGCCAGCACACTTCTGCGCCTTCCACCTCGCCGGACGCCTGCCCTGCACTCACTCCATAGCCTTGATGCGCATGCGGTCCTCATACTCCTTCAGCTTGCGTGCGCGCTGCAGCTCGATCTCGGCGGTGAGCTCCTGCGGGCTCAGGTTGGCGCGCCGTGCACGCTGTGCGGGCGTGAGTGAGGCCGAGGAGCCGCTGGCGTGCGGTGCAGCGCCGTCGAGCACCTCGGAGAGCGTCGGTGGCGAGACGGACGCAAAGGCGCGCGAGAGGCGCGGCAGCGGCAGGAGCGGCCGCAGGAGGAGCGACATGACGGGAGAGGGCGGGAGGTGGAGGAAAGGAAGGAAGCAGCGGCTGCGGCACGCCGCGCTAGGCCAGGGCCGCGAGAGGGGTTCTGGCGCAGCGACGGCAGCTGACCACATGGTTAATATATTCTCCCTCGAGCCCTCTACAGTTGACCCCACCTGTGATCCAGTGGCTAAGATGTCAGATTTTGACTTTTGTTGATTGGTCGAGTTCTGAATGCCCCGGTTCGAACCCGGGCAGGTGGTTTTGCCTCTTTTTGCTCTTCGCCGCCTGAACTTGCGCCATCTTTTTGCATCGCCTGCCCTCCCTCCCTCATGCGAGCTGCACCTCGCTGTGCGCAGGGTGATGCAGAGGAAGCGAAGCTCAGTGCTAAGGTGGGCGTGTGGGCGAGAAGTGGGGCGGTGTGGCACGTTTCAGAAGCATCACCCTCCTCAGGTGCATCCTCACCCCTCGCGCTGCGCGCCGAAGCTGCCGCAGTGTTCCGCACCTGGCCCAGGCTGCCAAGTCTATTGCGGCATGCAATGCTACCGCGTCTACACATCAGCTGTGTGCTTCGCTTTCGCGTCCCTCTTCCAGCACGTTGCTCTCCTGTCTGTGTTGCCTTGCTCCTCTCATATGCCATGGGGTTCCTCCGTGTGCAGCCAGCCATGCTCCTTCTCTCTTCGCAGCCGGGTGAAGATGTGCATTGAAGCGGGGCAGTTGCTACAGCGCGCAGTGATGAGACAGAATGATAGGGACAAGTGAATGAATGTGGTGTGTGGTGCTCAGGCATCCTGCGCCGGCAGCTGCACGGGCCGAGCAATCGGCGTGAGTGCTTCGCCATCCTCGCTCTGGCTCGGCGTGGGCAGGCGCTCGTGCGCCAGCGCCGAAGCAGACGACGCGCTGCCGCTCTTGTGCATCGCCGCGCGCTCCGCCTCCTCGACGGTGAGCGAGTCGCGGCCAGTCACGTAGCCGCCCTCGGTCTCAGAGTCGGCGACCGAATCGATCTGGCCCGAGCTCTCGGTGCTGAGCGCCGGTGCGTCGACGGTCTCTTCCTCTTCCTCCTCCTCGACAAAGGCCGACAGCCGCCGCGGCAGGCGGCCAAAGCTGCTCGACTTGTACAGACGGTGCGGCGGCGTGCGCCACGTGCCGCCGGGCGAGCGGCCCGAGCCGTCGGACGTGCTGGGCGAGAGCGGCGTGCGGCCGGCGCCGCGCTGCTCAAATTCGTCGTCGCTGCTGCTGGTGCCGTCGAGCTCCGAGTCGTACGAGTCGTACGACGCCGTGCTGGCGCGCGACTGCACCAGGTCCTCGCGCTCGCCGTCCGGCGGCGTGGCCGGCCGGCCGCCAAATGTCGAGTCGAACTCGCCCGGCGGCACCTGCGAGTTGGCGACGGCGCCACTGAGCGAGCCGTTCGAGTAGCGCTGGCCCGACGACGACATGGACAGCGTCGAGGCGCGCGAGCCCACGCCGACGCTCGACTGCACGCTGTCGCGGTCCCAGCGCGTGCGCCGCGCTGCGTCCTCGTCGTACGAATCGGAGAGCGCCGCGTCGGGGTCGTGCCCCACCGGCGGCTCCCAGCGCCCGTCATCCGAGTCGTCGTCCGCGTAGATCAGGTCGCCCATCGACGGCGGGCGCTGCATGGCGCCGGTGGGCCGGTGCCCGAAGCCGTCGACGTCCTCAAGATCGTCGAGGAACGAGCCGCCGACGCCACGCCGCATGCTGTTGCGGCTGGCGGACCGGCTGACCGGCTGGCTCGGCGTGCCGCTGGACGTGCCCCTCGAGGACGGCGGGTCCTGCGCGACTGCAGCGACCGGCGGCGCAGCGCCGGGCTGCTCCTCGTCAGAGGTCTCCGACTCGGTGTCGGTGCTCAGCTCGCTCGGCGTCGTCGTGCCGCTGCCGCTGTAGAACGTGCCTGTTGCCGACGACTCAACACGCACGCCCGTGTCGGGCGCACTGTCGTTCTCGATGTGTGCGCGTGCGTCCTGCGAGGCGGCCGAAGAGTCGGACACCGTGCGGCTGCGGCTCGCCTCGAAGCTCTGGCTGCCGCCAAAGGTGGGCGTGTCGAAGACCGCCGGATTCTTGGCAGTCGGTGTCTTGACCACAGCAGCGGGCGCGTTGGAGAAGGCCGTCTGGCGCGGCGAGGCCTGAGCAACGTTCTCGCCGGATGCCTTGCTCTGGATGCGCTTCTCAAAGACGGACAGCGGGATGCCGGCCGGCTTGCGCGAGGTTCCGCTGGCGCTGGACAGCGATGTGCTCGACGGCGTGCTGTGCAGCGCAGGACTCAGAGACGTCTCGGCGGCGGCGCTTTCGCTGAAGGGCGTCGGCGTGACCGAGGTGGGCGTCGCTGCAGCTAGCGCGGCAAGTGCCGAGTCAGTCGAGCGCGTCATAGTCGGCTCAGCTGTGCGCGGCCGCGGGCCCAGCGCCGTTCCGTTCCATCCGCTCGAGGAGCTACCGCCTGCACTCGCCACCGAGCGCATCTCGCTGCTGGCCGTGATGCCCGCGCTGGTGGAGGCACGGCTGACGGGCCGCTCGGAGTCCACGCTGGGCGTTGCGGCGGTGGATCGTGCCTGCGCCGAGTCCGCCGAGGTGATGCCGCCGAAGCGGCGATCCAGAAACGTCGGCATCGACGCGTTGGAGCGGATCGTGAGCGCCGGAGACATTGTGCGCGCCACTTCCTCCGCTCCGTCGGGGAGCGGAGGCAGCGGCGGCCGCACAAAGGGCGCGGCCTTGAGCGACGTGACTGCGGCCGCGAGGGCCGGCGACGGCGCGCCGTGCACGCTGCGCGCCTGGCTGGAGTAGCTTGTGTCCATCGACGCGCCGCGGAACTCGCGCGGTGCCGCTTGCGAGTCTGCCGTGTTGGCGTGGTCCAAGGTGCGCGCCGATTGGTGCGACATGCGCGCGTTGCGCGGCGCCGAGGCAGGCACAGGCGGAGCAGTGCTCGTGGCGAGACCAGCGCGGGCTGAAGACGACGAGCGGTCCAGCGCAGTGGCACGCGACATGGACTGACTCTGAAAGGCGCTGGCGAGTGCAGCGGCGCCCTGCTCTTCCGCACCAGGCATCGCGGGCTGCTTCGACTTGCGGCCGAAGCGCTTGCTCTTGACCTTGCGCCCGAGCGACTTCGTGCTCGCGGGCCGGCCGGTCACAGTCGCGTCGTCAAGCACGTTGCGCGGCGTCTTGAGGCTCAGGTCGCAGCCCGCCTGGACAAGCACGCGCTTGAGATCCAGGTGGCCGCGCACCGTCACCATGCGGTGCGTGAACGAGCACTGCAGGCCGGGTCCGAGGATGAATTCGCCGCCGAGCAGCTTGAGGTCGCCCGGCATGCGCAGAGGCATGTCAAATACGCCGCGCTGTGTTATGGAGTCAGCGCGCGGCCCACGCTTGGCTCTGCCGCCACGCTCACCTTCATCGCGATCAGCGTGCCCTTCAGCGCGCCACGCGTCTGGTACTCGGGCCGCGTGCACGCCGGTCCGGCGTCGTTGGTGCGCAGCGTCATGCCCAGTGCCTTGTAGATTTTCCTGCGAGGACAGTCAGCCAAGTCCGGCATGCCACTGGCAGCAGCACTCACCGCGTCGGGTCCGCATACATCTGAATCCACGCAGGCACATTCATGACCTCCTTGTATGCGCGCGTGACGTGCCAGTGGCCCTGGCCAATCACGACCAGGTCCAGCTCGGCGCGCTCGAGCGGCAGCGGGTCGAGCAGCTGCAGGCTCTCGGTGAACATCTGGCAGAACGGGCAGAGCCAGTGGCGCAGGAAGCAGAAGATGGTGCGCCGGTTCTCAAAGAGATCGCCGAAGCGGACCTGCTCGCCGGCCTCGTTGAGCACAGGCAGCTCGGCGGCGATCGCGAGACTCGCGCGCGACGGAGGCTGAATCGCGTATGCGCCCGCGGGAGCCTCGACCGTCTCGTCGCCGTCCTCGTCCAGCGTGATGGCGTCCTCGCCAGAGAGCCGCCGCTCGCCCTCGCTCGGCGGGGCGATTGCGGCGCCGGCGCTCGAGGCCTGCGAGTCATTCCGCGAGTGCGCGCGCTTGCTGTTGCGCGACCACTTGCTGAGCTTGGAGCGCACGCTGCCGTTGGCGCCAGCGCTGCTGCGCTTGCTGCCGCCCTCTGGTGTGTGGAACTCCTCGCTGCGCGGCGGCGGGCCCTCTGCGGCATAGTCCGAGGCACGCTGCTTGTCGCGCGACTGCGACATGGAGCGCGCCGCGACGGGCTCCTTGCCGCCTCCCGGCGACGTCTCAAAGAGGTGCCCATCGATCATCCATGGCTCGTCGCGCTTCGCTGGCGCGCGGACGGTGTCGTGCGACGTGACAGAGGGCGAGCGCACGAGGCCCAAGCCGCCCTCGGATGCAGCAGAGGATCTGTCGGCCATGCCCTGCTTGGACGGCACTGGCGGCGCTGCACCGCCGTCTTCAGCAGCCTGCTTCTGCATCCGCGCTCCGCGGCGCAGCGCTTCGTGGAAGCTCTCGCTGACTGCGTCCTTCTCCGCGTCGCTGGTCCGGCGGCGGCTCAGGCGCACCGGGCGCATCAGCGGGCTGTGCAGGTTCGGCGACGAGACGGGCCGGCCGCCGCGACTGGTGCTCCACGTCGCCGCGCGGGCGCGGATGCCCTCAATGGCGCTGAGACGCGACTCTTCCGAGGGCCGCAGCGGGCGGTTGCTCGTCTCGGGCGAGTTCGACGCCGAGTCGGCGGGCAGCGGCGTGTGCGGCACGTCGGGCGACGGCATATCGTCGCGCTCGGCGAGCATCTGCATGGCGCCGCGAAAGTGCCGGGGCGACTTGGGCGGCAGAGGCGGCGGCGAGGGCGTGTGCGCCGGCAGCGCGAGCTGGCGGGCCAGCGGCGTGGGCGCGTTGTCCGACGAGCCTGCGCTGCCGACGGACAGAATGGGGGAGAGCACGTCGCGCTCAGCCGTGGGGGTCAGCGAGTCGGACTCTTGCGCCTCCATGCCGTTGGGCGTCGGTGCGCGCTCAGCCAAGGGACTGAGAGCGGCGGGGTCCTGCGCCTCGACGCCGTTGGGCGCGGGTGCATGCTCGGCTGCACTGTCAGCGCTGACGACGAGCAGCGGCGCCGGAGCTTCGTCGTCGCGCACGCCGTGCCCGCTGTCGCTCATCACCGAGGTGGGCCCGTCGGCCGCAGTGGCGCTGTCCTCGGCGGCGTGCGGGCTGCGCACGGCGCTGCCGTGGTTGTGGTCAAGGCTGCGCGTGCTGCGAGCGGCGCTGCTGCTGCGCTTGCGGCGCATGGGCGGGGCGAAGCCGACGCGGTGCAGCGTGACGCGGTGCTCGGCGCCGCCCGAGGAGCGGCCGCGCCTGGAGGAGCGCGGCGAGCGCGGCGTCGAGTCGGGCGAGGGATGCTCGGCCGCGGCGGCCTCGAGCGTGGGCGACGCGCCGGGCAGCGAGGTGCTGCGCTCAGGCGTCGCGCTCATGGCTGCGAGTGGTGGGCGAGGGAGGTGGTGGTGGTGGTGACGCAAGAGCGAGGCGGCGAGATCAGGCACGCGATGGCGATGCGAAGCTCGGCGAGCAGGCACAGAGAGTGGGCGCCGCGCGCGGCACAAGACAAGAGCAGGAGGCCGCGAGTCTGTCCGCTGCCGCCTGCGCACACCGTCAAGCTCAACAAACAGAGACGCCTCGCCTCGCCCATCGCACCTCCCGCATCAGCCCACACAAGCAGGCCTGCATGCTGCTGACCCGCTTGCAGCGCTCAGGGAGCAGCGTGCAGAGCGACGGCGCTCGCCATCAGTATCCGGGGCTTGCTGTGCGGCCGGCGGAGGCGCGGCAAGGGCGCCGCCGCCGTTCTCCACTCCGCCGCGGCGCAGCCGCTCAGGCGCAGCGGCACGGCAGCGTCGGCCTCTGGTGCTGCTGCACCTGCACCTGCTGCAGGCACGACGCCGACGCCGCAAGCAGCCTGGCGCCGGCGCAGCTTGCCGGATGCAGCAAGGCGTGCGCGCGCGGCAGCCGGGCGGTGTGCCGCTTAATCGCAGCGCCTGCAGCCTTCGCCCGGCGTGCGCACGATGAGCGCAGCGCGACCGCCATCCGCCGGCATCGTCCAAGCGGCAGCAGAGAAGCATCGGGGGCGGGCTCGCACGCTCTGCTGCGCGCGCGGAGGCGCATCAAGCATCGCGCATGAAGGGCCGCTGATGAGAGCTCAGCCATGCGGCCATCCGGGACGCGGCAGATGAAGCACGAAGGGGGCAACAGCGACTTGGCGGGCGAAGATCATGCGTCACCCAGGGGTCCGGCCGCGCAGGTGAGACACAGCCGGCGTGGAGGGCCAACAGGAGGCGCGCTCGCCGTGCATCGGATCTCGCACCGTCGTCGTCCTCACTCGTTCTCACGCCAGCGCAGGCGCTCTCACACAGCTCAAACGGGGACAGGTCACAGATGCATGTCATGTTGAGCAGCAGTCGACATCACAGACGGCCTCAGTTCTGCGTCGACGCCGCTGGCGCACGTCCACCGCGTCCACGAGCGGCCGGCGCAGCACCACGTCCGCCCCGTCCGCCCGCCGCGCCACCTCGCGGCTGCGTCGGGACGGCGGCGTCGGCGCGCGGGCCTCGGGGCACATTGCCGCCCAGGGCGCCGTTCTTCGACAGCGAGAGGGCAGCGAGGTGCGGGTTGACGTTGCGCTGCTGCTCAGCGTGGCGCGCAGACGGCTTCTCCTTGCCGCCCGCAACACCGGAGAAGGCCACGTCGGGACGCACGGGTGCGGCACCGGCGGCGGCAGACGGACGCTGCAGGATGGCGACGCCGCCGGGTGCGCGGGGAGCAGCGGGCGCCGCGCGCATCATGTTCGGCGGACGAAAGGGCTGGCCCACGCCATTGCCGGCACCGCGGCCACGGCCACGGCCACGGCCGGCCGAGGCACCTCCGCGGCCGTTGCTCTCGCCGACGGTGCGCTCGAGCGGCGACGCAGCGTTGCCGTTCGTGGCGGCGGAAGTGGGCCCGCTGACGAACTGCGGCTGCGTCAGGTTGAGGATGGCGTCGAAGGCCAGCGTGGCGCCACGGTACGGGCTGCAGCGGTCGCCAAGGCGCGAGCCCGAGAGGAACGGCAGGTCGAAGACGACGTCGACGCTGCTGGTGTTGAGGCCGATGACCACGCCGCGCGCGCTCATGGGCACGTTGCCCGAGTCGGCCACGACGATGACACGGTCGCCGAGCTCGAAGCGCTGCGCCTGCAGGCGGAAAGGCGCGTGTGCCGGCTTGAGCAGCGCCGTGCGCGGCATGCCCTTGATGATGGCCCGCTTGATGCCCGAGCTTGTGTTGCCGTCAGCGTCGGCCTGAGCGCGCGCCGCCGCCAGCCGCGCCGTAAAGGCCTCGATGACCTGCACCGTCTCGCGGCCGAGCTGCTCGGCGTACAGCGGCACAGCCTCAAAGTCGCGCACGCCCTTCTCCTTAACCCAGGCGGTCAGCGCACGCATGCGCGTGTCGACCTCGCTGGGCGCAAAGAACTGCGACGCGTCGCGCAGGTCGCCGTTGCGGTTGTTGAGCACGTCGATGACCTCGGGGAAGGCCGCCTGGGAGAGAGTCAGCAAGGGGCAAGGAAGCAAGCACCATGCGACGCACCTTGTACTCATTGACCAGCGCAACCGTCTTGTCCGAGAACTCCCAGCCGTTGGCAGACTTGCGCGAGTAGCCGAGCACCTTGCAGCTGCGCGCCTCGAACTTGAGCGCCAGGCCGACATTGACGCGCTTGCCGTTGTGGTCGAGCAGCATGGTGCTCGTGAGCTTCGACAGCGCCAGGCCGGACATCTGAACCTTCTTGGCCACGACGTAGGACGGGTAGTAGTGGTCAAGCGTGCGCTCGGCGACGAGGTTGTGGATCGCCGTGTTCTCCTTGACCTGGTTGGGGAAGAAGGCAATCTCGATGGCCAGGTCCTTCTTCGTCGCGGCCACGACGGCCGCCGGCGCACCGTACGGGCGCTCGCCGAGGAAGAAGACCTTGCTGCGCTCAGGGAACTCAATCGAGAGCTCCTCGGCGCGGCGCTCGACGGTGCGCGTGTCCTCCTGCACGACCTCGGAGACGGCGAGCTGCAGCACCTGCTCGACCTCCTTGTCGGCCGACGACTCGTAGTCCTTGACAAACGAGCCGTCGTCCATGCGCTGCAGGCCCTTGAGCGGGCGCACGTGCAGCAGCACGTCAACGGGGCCCGTCACGATGCCGTAGCGCTTGCTGTAGTGCTGCTGGATCTGCAGCGCCTTGCGGCGCCAGTTCGAGTCGGGCTTGTGCGGCGTCGACACGACGCGGCCCTGCACCATCTCGTAGCGGAAGAGCTCGTCGGAGATGGCCACGCAGAGGCCCTCTGCGAGATAGGGGTAGTGCGTGAAGGTGCGCTGCCCGACGAGCGCCGCCGCCACCTCCTCGCTCTTGTGCCCCTCGTAGCGGTTCTGCACGCGCAGCACGACGCTGGCCGCCTTGCTCTCGCTCTGGAACACGTTGATGCCGTGGAAGTCGATACGCCCAACGTGCGGGATCGTCTGCATGCTCGGGAAGCCCGCCAGCGCGCGCTTGCCCAGCTCGACGCCCTCGCACAGGCCCTTGACGAGCTCGCGCCCGTTGAGCGCCGGCAGCTGGAAGTCCTCGATCTTGGCGCGCGAGTGCACGATGTCGGGGAAGACGCCCGGCAGCGAGCTCGGCAGGAAGTACTCGCGCTCCGTGTCGAACGTGAGGCGCGTCGCGGCGCCGAAGCCGTTGCGCGAGCGCTCGTCGGCGGTCAGCAGGCCCTGGCGCTTGTCGAGCGCGCTCAGCAGCCGCTTCTCGTCGATGAAGGGAATCTTCACGACGGCCTCCCAGTCCTGCTTCTTGCCGTTGAGGTCGGCCTCGAAGTCCGAGGGGTAGAAGTCGATGATGGGCGAGGCCGGGTCCGTCATCAGATCGCGGAACGCCTCGGGGATATGCGAGCTGCTCAGCGCCGGCAGCACGCCCATGAGCTGGTCGAAGGGGCGGAACGGCTTGCCGAGGTCGAAGTCAAACTTCATGTCGAGCACCGGCAGCAGATCCGAGATCTTCGGCGCGTAGTGGTAGTCGTAGAACCAGCCCCACGAGGCCACGCCGTCGTAGTAGTAGTGCAGCACCCACTGCAGGCCCTCGATGTAGCGGAACGCGAGCTGGCGCATCGCCTTCTCGTCCTGGAAGTCGATGTGCAGCTTCTCGCGGTAGTAGTCCGTCTTCCACACGTGCATCTTCTCGCCGAGCTTGCGCAGCCGCAGCTCCTCGGCGTCCTCCTCGTCCGACTCCTCGCTCTCGGCCGCGGCGTGCTCGTAGCGCTGCAGCACGCGGTCCGAGGACTTGATCTTCTCCGCCGAGTTTAACAGGACGCCAGACTCGGCCTCGTACGTGATGGCCGTGGCCGGCGCGTCGGCGACGGGGTCGTACTCGTTGAAGCTGACGCCGAGGCCGAGCGCCTCGGTCAGGCCGGAGAGGAAGCGCTGGTCGCGCGCCGGCAGCATCGGCGGCAGGAAGAGCTCCTGCGGCGCGTCGACGGGGTCCTTGCGCAGCGCGAGCACAAAGTCGCGCACCTGCTGGAAGAGCCCTTGCTGCTCCTTGGAGAGCGCGAGCTTCTGCTTCTTGCCCTTGGGCTTCTCCTGCTTGCCCTTGTACCTGCAAGAAGGGGTCAGCGGTCGCCGGGCAGCACATCAACGCACAACTCACCAGCTGGAATCTGCGTACTCGTTCTCAAACTGCTCCGCCTCGAACTTGGTCAGCTCGGCAAGAACCAGCTGCAGGCGGTCGACGCGCAGCGTGCCGTCCTCGTTGATGTAGCCGCCGGCGACGGGCAGCACGCTCTTGTAGATGGCGAAGAGCATCGGCAGTGCGCCCTCGTTGATGTGCAAGCCGGGCAGATGCGGCAGGAAGTCGTTGCCCACAAAGATGTTGAGCAGAATGAAGTCGTCTATGATGCGTTCCAGCGAGTAGTCGAAGGGCAGTGTCGAGCGCAGCTCCTGGAACTCCATGTCGAGGTACTCGCGGAAGAGGGAGAGGTGCAGCAGGAAGAAGTTCTGCGACTCGAGCCTGCAGCAGGTGTCAGCAGTGACCAGTCACACGGGCCGCGCGCGCGCTCACCCGCCCCGAGACTTCTTGCGCGGGCCGAACTGCACCTCCTCGCGCAGCAGCGCAAAGTGCGGGTCGTGGCTGAGCAGGCCCAGCATGATGAGGTCGGCATCGAGGCCGTAGAGGCAGTGGCGCACGTTCGGGTTGTAGCCCGGCTGTGCCTTGGCGAGGCGAATGTACTCCATGATCTTGTGCTCGCCCTCACCCGGCACCTCGTGGCCGGAGAGCACCACCTCGACGCCCCGCCAGTTCGAATCCTCCGTGACCTTCTTGGCGAGGAAGTACTTGAGCTGCTGCGACAGGCGCGCCATGAATGGTGTGCCTGGTGCAGCGTCAGTACGGGCCACCGCAGACGCGCCAGCATCTAACTCACCCGGCGTGATGCAGTTGCTGTCGAACGCAGCCTCCTCAGGCATCTCCTCGCCCCGCCGCTCGGCCTTGTCGCGCACCTCCTTGGCCTCCTTGGCCGTGCGGAAGCGGCGGCTGCGCTGCTGGTTCATTTTCGCGCGCGGCGCGACGCCGTCGACGGCGAGGAACATGAGCTTCTGCGGCTTGATCTTGGTGAAGATGTGCTCGATGTAGGAGAAGACGGCGAGGAATATGTCGGCCTCGGTGATGCGGAAGTGCGCGTCGTTGTCGTCGGGGTGCGAGCAGTTGTGGATGATGCCGTTCATGTCGAGGTACAAATTGTCGAACTCGGGGATCTTGTTCTCCTCGACGAGCTGGCTGATGAGCGGGTAGCGCTCGCTCATGCTGCGGAAGAACTTGGGGATACCTGGGGTGGGGTGGTGAGCAGAGGCGCGGCGGGTGTGTGAGGCGCAACTCACCCATGGTGGCGGCGGTGTCGGGATGCTGGAAACTAGAGACGGGTGACCGGGATGTGGCAGGCAGGTGACTGGCGTGCAGATGCGAGGGTCGAGGTGGTGGTGGCGGCGAGCGCGCGTGTGAGGGCGGTCAAGGGCAGGCGCGAGCGGCAAATAGCGGGACAGGCAAGCGGAACGGGCGGTCGGGGAATACAGCCAGAAGCACAGCGCGAGGAGCCAGATGTCGAGAAGCGAGGCGAGTGATGGGCCGGGACAGGGATGTGGGTGGCGAGAAGGAGGGGCGTGCCAGGCGGAGGCGTGACTCTTGGGTGCGTGCGCCTGCTGCAGGCGGCAGCTCCCCCACGCTGCGCCACGCTCCGGCGCCTGCCTCTGCCAGTGCCAGCGCGCCGTGAGGGTCCAGGAGGCGCTTGTCGGCCGAAAAGCAGCGCTGCCTAAGCGCACCCCGCCCCTCCACCCAGCAGGCCCAGGGCGGGAGCGACTCTGCGCTGACTGAGCCGCGGCTGCGCCGGGCCGCGCCGCTGCGCAGCCCGCCGTCGCAAGCCCTCATGCGGCTGCGCAGCTTGTCGATGCTCGGAGTAGCCTGCGACAGAGAGATGTCGCAGCAGCACGGTGAGGGAGGCAGCAGCAGCGACGGCAGGCGCGGTGTGCCTATCGCGTGCCGCGCGCGCCGCCGGACGTAAGGCCGCGAGGCTGACGACGCGCTTGGGACAGCGGAGCCGCGCGGCGGCGGCGGCGCAGCGCGCGCACAGGCGCCGTCGGCCTCGGTCAGCTCGGCGCTGCGACCTTCTCGTCGTCGTAAGCAGCTGCCTCAGCTCCACCACCACCACCACCCGCCGCAACCGGCGCACACTCTCGCTTCCACTGCACCTGCCACTCCCGCTCCCGCGCGCCGAGCGCCGTCCACCCCGCCTTGCCCTCGCCACTCCCTGTCCCTCCTCGTTCCTCTAATGATCCCCTCGCCGCAGCGGCTGGCGGCTGCGTCGCGCGTGCGTGCCGCCTTCGCCGCCCGGCCGCACAGCAGCGCCCATGCCTCCTCCTCGCTGCTGCCGACGCCGTCGCGGGTGCTGCGCCCGAGCGCCGCCGTGCGCCCGGCCCGCGCCGCCGCATTTGCCACGTCGTCTCGCCACCTGGCACACGCGCGTGAGCCGCTGCTCGTCATAGCTCCGGCCTCGCTGCGCGCCTTCTCGAGCGCGCGGCCAGCACTGCTGCCGCGGCACAAGAGCAAGCTGCCCGTATTCGCAGAGCAGGACGTCGATGCTGAGCAGCAGCGCGTCTCGGACGCGGCCGAGAGCGCCGTTGCGGCGCGAGGGCACGGCGAGGCGGCAGAGGTGCGCGCCGACTCGGAGTCGTCGGGCTCGTCGAGCGGCGATGCGTCGGGCTCCTCGGGCGAGCGCAGCAGTGCCGGCGGCTCTTCCTCTGGCTCCGGCAGCGGCAAGTCGGGCAGCGGCGGCAGCGGCAGTGGAGGCAGCGGCAGCGGCGGCTCCAACTCCACCGCCATGTCGCGCCAGACGGTGCCGGCCGTCTACCCGCAGGTGCTGGCGCTGCCCATCACGCGCCGCCCGCTGTTCCCCGGCTTCTACAAGGCCGTCGTGATCAAGGACAAGCAGGTGTGCGCGGCGATCAAGGAGAGCATGAAGCGTGGCCAGCCGTACATCGGCGCCTTCCTGCTGAAGAGCGAGGACGACGACGCAGACACGATCACCGACCTCTCCAAGGTGCACCCCGTCGGTGTCTTTGCGCAGATCACGAGCGTGTTCCCGGCAGAGCGCGACCGCAGCAACCGGCCGAAGGACGGCAAGGCCGAGGACTCTGACGACGAGGGCCTCACTGCCGTGCTGTACCCGCACCGCCGCATTCGCATCGACGAGCTGATCAACCCGGATGGTGCTGGCGCTGTGCCGCCGGTCGGCGCTGTTCCCGACGTGCCCTCGGCGATCCCGGGCAACGAGTCCGAGAGCGGCAAGGGCCGCAGCGCTGAGGATGCCGTGGCGACGCGCGTGGCTACCGAGAATGACGCGCCGACGGAGCACATTCCGTCGCACGGCGCGCCGTTCCAGACGTCGTTCCTGCACGACTACAAGGTCTCGCTCGTCAACGTGACGAACCTGCAGGCCGCCGAGTACAAGAAGGACAACGAGGTCATTCGCGCGATCAAGGCGGAGCTGATCACTGTCTTCAAGGACATCGCGCAGCTCAACCCCATGTTCCGCGACCAGATTGCCAACTTCAGCATCTCGCAGGGCGCCGGCAATGTGTTCGAGGAGCCCGACAAGCTCGCAGACTTTGCCGCGGCCGTGTCGAGCGGCGAGGTGGGCGAGCTGCAGGCCGTGCTCGAGTCGCTCAACATCGAGGACCGCCTGCGCAAGGCGTTCGAGGTGCTCAAGAAGGAGCTCATGAACGCGCAGCTGCAGAGCAAGATCTCCAAGGACGTCGAGGCCAAGATCCAGAAGCGGCAGCGCGAGTACTTCCTGCACGAGCAGCTCAAGGGCATCAAGAAGGAGCTCGGCCTCGAGAGCGACGGCAAGGACCGCATGGTGGAGAAGTTCAAGGAGAAGGCGCTGGCGCTCAACATGCCCGAGGCGGCGCGCAAGGTCTTCGACGAGGAGCTGAGCAAGCTGCAGACGCTCGAGCCCGCGGCGAGCGAGTTCAACGTGACGCGCGGCTACCTCGACTGGCTCACCAGCATCCCGTGGGGCGTGCACTCGCCGGAGAACTACTCGATCGCCAACGCGACCAAGGTGCTCAACGACGACCACTATGGCCTGAAGGACGTGAAGGACCGCATCCTCGAGTTCCTGGCCGTCGGCAAGCTGCGCGGCACCGTCGAGGGCAAGATCATCTGCCTCGTCGGCCCGCCCGGTGTGGGCAAGACGTCGATCGGCAAGTCGATCGCGCGCGCTGTTGAGCGCCAGTTCTTCCGCTTCAGCGTCGGCGGCCTGAGCGACGTGGCTGAGATCAAGGGCCACCGGCGCACGTACGTCGGCGCCATGCCCGGCAAGGCCATTCAGGCGCTCAAGAAGGTCGGCACCGAGAACCCGCTCGTGCTCATCGACGAGGTCGACAAGATCGGCCGCGGCCACAATGGCGACCCGTCGTCGGCGCTGCTCGAGATGCTCGACCCCGAGCAGAACGGCAGCTTCCTCGACCACTACATGGACGTGCCCGTGGACCTCTCGCGCGTGCTCTTCGTCTGCACGGCCAACACGCTCGACACAATCCCGCAGCCGCTGCTTGACCGCATGGAGGTCATCGAGGTGTCGTCGTACACGGCCGACGAGAAGCGGCACATTGCCAAGGGCTACCTCGCGCCGCAGGCCAAGGATGCCAGCGGCCTCAAGGACGCCAACGTGACGCTGTCCGACGAGACGATCGAGTTCCTCATTAAGCACCACGCGCGCGAGAGCGGCGTGCGCAACCTGCGCAAGATGCTCGAGAAGGTGTACCGCAAGATTGCCTTCAACATCGTTCGCGACCACGGCGAGGCCGTCTTCCCGGAGCCGACGGAGGAGAGCAAGGCGTCCGCCGCCTCGTCTGCCTTCCCGGGTGCTGAGCCTGTGGCGCAAGATCCGGCGACGGCAGCCGGCGGCGCCAAGAGCGATGCTCAGTCCGTCGTGCCGCCGCCGACACCTGGCGCGGAGGCCGAGTCGTCGAGCAGCGGCAGCAGTGAGGGCGCAGATGCTTCGCGGACACAGGCGCGCGACGCGCCGCCGCCGGCTGCGGCCAAGACGACGACGGAGCCGCGCAAGCCCATGTCGGTGCCGGACTCGGTATCCGTGGACATCTCGATCGAGTCGCTGCGCGAGTACCTCGGCCCGCCGGTGTACCACAAGGACCGTCTGTACACACGCAGCATGCCCGCCGGTGTCAGCACAGGCCTGGGCTACCTCGGCAACGGCAGCGGTAGCCTGATGCCCATCGAGACGACGATCATGCCGGGCAAGGGCAGCCTGCAGCTGACGGGCAAGCTGGGCGATGTGATCAAGGAGAGCGCCAACATTGCGCTGAGTTGGATGAAGAGCAACGCGCATGCGCTCGGCATCACCAAGGAGGAGAGCGAGCGCCTGCTCGACAGCCGCGACGTGCACCTGCACATGCCCGAGGGCGCCATCGGCAAGGACGGCCCGAGTGCCGGCGTGGCGTTCGTGACGTCGCTCGTGAGCCTGCTCACCGACCGCACGCTGCCGACGGATCTGGCGATGACGGGCGAGGTGTCGCTGCGCGGCATGGGTGAGTGATCCTGCCGTGGTCCATGCTGCCGCAATGCTGACCAGCCCGCGCTCCAGTCCTGCCCGTCGGCGGTCTCAAGGAGAAGCTGCTGGCCGCACACCGCGGCGGCATCACCAAGCTCATCCTGCCGGCGTCGAACCGGCCCAACGTCGAGGCCGACGTGCCCGAGGCCGTGCTGGCGGCGCTCGACGTGCACTACGTCGCCAACGTGTGGAGCGCGCTCGACGTGGCCTTTGGCGAGGGCCCTTGGAGCGAGCGTGCGCGCGAGATGAAGGGCCAAGAGGACGCCGAGGAGGCGTCGGACAAGCAGAAGCGCGACGAGGCACGCAGCCGGCGGCAAGAAGAGGCTGCTCGGAATCAAGACGGGTGAGTCGTGCTTTGTGCCAGAAGTTGTGCCTGTGCTGAGTCCCTTCGCAGCGCCAACCAAGATCAGCCGACCGCCTAGACCGCTCTGTACCGCCGGGCCTGCATCGACGTGACTCCTCACCGCTCCGCACAGCACGTGTCATATCCTCATGTCTCTCTTTCATCGCCGTGTGCCCACGAAGCAATCACCGCATGCCACCATTCACCCGCCAGCGAGACGCGCGTGGCGCGCTGCACATGAGAGAGAGAGGCCGTGCTGATTGTTGCATTACGAGGGCATTATGAGGTTACGAGAAGGACATGTGCGCGCAGGGCGATGCCGTGTGTGCTGAGAGCAGGACGTGCGTCAGCTGCGTGGCCCGCGCGTGTGCACCTTCGCGGCGTCCCACTCACACGCCGCTCTAGGCCTTGCCGGCCGTCTCCTTCTGCAGCTGCTCGGGCGACTTGTCGTGGTTGGCGCCCTTGACGGCCTCCTCGGAGTGCGTGGCGCCGCCCTGCTCGCCGCCCTGCGACTGCTGCGCCTGCTGCGTGGTGCGCTTGGCGAGCTCCTCGGGCGAGAGCGAGTGGTCGTCGTGCTTGGCGGCCTCCTCGGACGCCGTGGGCTTCTGCAGGACAGGACGCGCGAAGCATCAGCGTGAGGTCCTCTGGCGCAGAAATGGCATGCGCAATGCCGATGTGGCGCAGCAGGAACGCAGCAGGTGCTGCCGCTGCGCCGCTCGCAGTGCACACGCTTCTAGCGGCCCGCGCCGGTGCTCACCGAGTAGAAGCGCACGCTGGCGGGAGCGGCGGCGCGGGCGGCGGCGGCGCGCGAGAGAGCGGGTGCGATGCGGGCGAGCATAATGGCTTGTGAGAGAGAGGGTGTTGAGGTGTGTTGGCTGGTAGTGGCTGCTGGCAGATGATGTGGAGAGGAAGGTGGGTGCAGCGAGGCATGCGCGGCGCTCGAGAGGCGCGCACCGCCCGCCGCAAGGCCGGCGCACCGCATCGTCACCGCGCCCCAGATCTGCGCCTGACGCTGCCCTCGTGCTTATGCACCCGCACGCCTCGTGCCCTGCATCGAAGCCCTTGGCCCCGCGCAACAGGCAACTCCGGCGGGCCCGTCCAGACGGCGGCGCGTCTTTGGTCAGCGGCGCGCGTCGACGTCGGCGCCGGCGGGGCGGAGCATGCGGCGCATCGCCTCGCTGGACCCCCGACGGCCATGCCCCGAATCGCATGCGGCTTCTCCCGAGGCTGCATGCTGGCCCTCGGAGCTTTGCTGTGCGTCGAGCCTGCCCGCAACGTGCGCAGCCGGCGGCAGGCGCGCTGCTGCTGGCAGCGGCAGCGGCGGCGGGTGTGGAGGCCACGCGATGCTCCGCCAGCGCGCCGCCGCCGCCCGCTCGCAGACCCTGCCGCTAGCGCACACCGCTCGCGACGCCCTCGAGCCGCGCCGCTCCCTCGCACGTCTTCGAGAGCTCTCAGCTCGCTCACTCACATGCAGTTGAAGCCTCCAGCAGCGCACTCAACGCCCAGGGATCAGCGCCCAGCGATGAAAGGTCTGCGGACGAGGCGGAAGAAGAAGGTCAGGCATGCAGCGCATCGCGGCATGACGTCACGCGTGCGCGTCGCACGTGATGCGCTCCGCCGAGACGCACCCCTCACTGGCCCCTCGACGGAGCTCGCACATCGATGAAGAGAGATTGACGGGAGATACTTTTGGCCTCGAAATGTAGGTAGACATCTCTGTAACATTCAAGCAGAAGCTGAAGCGCCGAGGCGATTCTCGTGCTGCGCGGGTCACGATCTCGGTGTCGTCGAACATGCAGCATGCTGGGCCTTCAGGCCGCTCAGCCATCCGAACAAAGCTGCGGCAGGGCAGCTGCAGTTGCATGCCCCTGAGTGAGCCAGAGCCGAGCCGGGCACGTACAAGCGTCAGGTGCAGGCTTGCAGCATCGCTCGTCAGCGGGCGGTCCTGGTCACACGGATCAGTCGAGAGGGCGAGTGGCTGATTAGAATGTGCTTGCAGATGCGGCAGGCAACGAGTTGAGCGTTTGAGGGTGATACAAGTGGGCTAGTGGACCGGGACGTGATACTGAGGAGCAAGAAGGTGCGATGATGAGAGATGCTGTGTGACGTCGAGGAGCGGGCAGAGGCGGGAACGAGGCAGCACGAGGCGAGGATGGCAGCGTGCGCTGCTGCAGACGCGGGGGGCGCCTGGTCTAGGTACGGAATGGGAAGCGAGATGACTAGAGGACCTGGCGGTTGACGCCGTCCTGTGACCGCTTCATCGCGGCTTGTTGATGAGATCCAGAAACTCCTGGCGCGTCGCCTTCTGGCTGCGGAATACGCCGAGCATGCAGCTCGACACGGTCTGGGCGCCGACCTTCTGCACGCCGCGCATCTCCATGCACATGTGCGACGCCTCGACGACGACGGCGACGCCCTGCGGCTGGATGGCCTCCTCGACGGCTAGCGCAATCTGCTTCGTCAGGCGCTCCTGCACCTGCAGCCGGCGCGCAAACGTCTCGGCGATGCGCGCCAGCTTCGACAGACCAATGACGAGGCGGTTCGGCAGGTAGCCAATGTGCACCTGCAGAGTGTCAGATGTGCGCCACTCCTGGCAGCAGCAGCACTGCTCACCTTGCCGCGGAAGGGCACCAGATGGTGCTCGCACAGACTCGAGATCTCAATGTCGCGCACAATGACCATCTCGTCGTGGTCCTCGTCGAAGACGGCGTTGGAGATGACGTCTGCGAGATGCGGGCCCATCAGCAGCTGTTGCGCGAAGAGCCGAAGCGGCACGCGTCGCGCCAAAGCAGGACGAGCTCTGCCCTGCCTGCGTCCGCTTCTGCCGCGACTCACCACTCAGCCGCTCCTCATAGCCCCGCGTCATCCACAGCAGCGCCTTCGCATAGCGCTCCGGCGTGCGCTTCAGGCCCTCGCGGTCCGGGTCTTCGCCCAGACACTGCAGAATGGTGTGCACGGCGCCCGCCAGCCGTGCCTGGTTCGCCGCGGCCTGCGCCGGCGTGTGGTTCAGGCGGTCGAGCGTCGCCTTGGCTGCGAAGGAGAGAAGCGTGAGTACGTCGCGGAGCCAGCATTCAGAGCCTGCTTCCACGCCCCGCGTCTGCCAGGCGTGAGCACCTCGCTCTCCACTCACCGGGCCAGCCGAGGCCGTCCTTGTCCATGACGGGCGTGCGCGTGCCGCCGAAGCTGCTCTGGCGGCTGAGCAGCGCCGTCGATGGCCCGCCGACACGCGGCTGGGTACCGATGCCTGCGAGGCTCAGGTCGCGCATGCTGGCGACGCTCTGGCCCAGCTGGTCCTGCGCCTCGGCACGCCGCGCCTCCTCCTCGGCGTCGCCGTCCTCGGACGCTGCGGCGCCGTTGAGGGCATCGCCAGCTGCCAGCTCGGCGGCGGAGGGCCGGCCAGAGCCGCAGTCGAGGCCGTTTCCGGCCAGCGCGTGCGCCGAGGACGAGGCTGCGCCGGGCGACGGCCGCAGGCTGGCATCGTCGAGGTTGGCGCGCTCGAGGGCGCCGGAGAAGAAGCTGTCGAAGAAGGCGCGGCCCTCGGCCATGCTGGGCGTGTGTTCGGCGGAGACGCAGCTGAGAGAGTGGCAGAGGTGACGCGGCAGTTGCGGTCGAGCTTGGGCGTTGTGAGGGTGCTGAAGGAAGCAGGCTGGCGAGAGGGCGCCAGCATCAGTCCCCTGCAGCAGAGTCGAGTGCAAGCGGCCAAAATGTGGCCGCCGGACGCTTCCTGCTCCGGCCGCACCGCCGCTCGGCGCGGGCACGCCGCCAGTCTCCGCACGCCGCTCGGAACGCGGAGAAGCGGCCGCAGGCCGTTCTTCGCGCCGCCGCCGCCGAGCCAGCGCTCTCTGCCCTCCGCTCTGCCCTCGCTTCCAACGCTGAGCTGCAGCTGAGAGATGTGGCACGTTCCTCAGGCTAGACATGCAGCAGGCACAAGTGGCTGGCCCGGCGACGAGACCGTGCGACGTCTCTGTCTGGCACCGCACGGACGAGTCTGCGTCAAGAGACGTGCGGCGCTCTCGGCAGCGTCGTCGGGCAGACGAGGCGGCCTCGTGGCCATTCGTAGTCTGCGCCTCATCGTGGATGGGAATTGACGCTGACTGCGAGGAGCTGCTGCTGCGCTCTGGTGCTCCCTGCGGAGGAGCAGCACGACGCTTCATGCGCCAGACCCTTGCCCGAATCAAGATTTTCGCGCCGCCGTTCTCACAAAATTTCACAGGCGCGGCGCGCGCCCAGCTGCGCTCAGCGGCATGGCCAGTCGAGCTCGACGTGCGGGCGCCACAGCTCCGTCTTGTGCAGTGAGCAGAGCATGTGGCCTGTGTTATCACTCCAGCCCACTGCTGCTGCTTCAGCGTCCTCGAGCGGGGCGAGGTCCAAGGATGCGTCGCTGAGGGAGCTGGCCGAGAATGCGGGTCCGACGCGTCGCGCGCGTAAGCCGCGGCCGGCGCCGCGCGGCGCAGCGAAGAGGCGGCGGCACGGCAGCGGCGAGCGGCAGGCACGCCGCCCGCGGCCATCTCGTCGTCCCAGCAGCTCCGGGCGTGCCCCGTTCCGGCGCGGGCGCGACGCGGCGCAGCACCGTCTGCACCACACGCTCCCTCGCCTTCGCAGGCCCCTCATTCACCCACGCCCCGCGCACACAGCACCGCCGCCGCATACCACATACCCCGGCTGCCGTGCCGTGCCGCGCATCACCCACCCGCACACTCGCCTCGCCGCCGACGCCGCCGCTGTCCGTCCCACGCGCGCGTCTGCTCCGTCCGTCCCTCCGACCTGCACCCTCCATCCAGCGCCGCCGCATCGCATGCACCCGGCCCCGCACGCGGCCACGCGGCACGCCTCATGATCTCGCCCACGCGGGCCGCTGCCGCGCCGCAGCGCGCCTCACCGTCGCTGCCGGCGGCAACGCAGCACGCGCAGCCCGTGGCGTCCACATCGGCACACACGCTTGACGCCGCGCCGCCGCCGCCGCCGCAGGGCGTGTTTGCCGCTTCGCCGCGGCCGGCGCCATCGCCCGCGCTGCCGGCGCCTGCCGCTGCCGAGCCGCAGTCGCAGGCCGATGCAGATGCCGCGGCGGACGCGGCGGCGGAGGAGGCCATCGCGCGTATGGGACTCAGCCCGGCCGATGCTTCGCTGCTCGCGTCGCTCTCTGCATCAGACCACAATGCCGCGGTCGAGCTGCTCGCGGCGCTGGGTGCGCAGATCAAACCTGAGCCGGGCGATGACCAGCAGGCACTACATCCGTACGATGGCGCTGCTGGCGCGCCGGCCGGCGACAGCGAGGGTGACGGCATGCGCGACCTCGCCGCGCTGACAGGCATCCCGATCGCGTCGGTCTGGTCGAACTCTGCGCCGCCGAGCCTCGCGGCTCACAGCATGCACTCAACGCCGCAGCCCTTCTCGCGCCCGCGCTCGCCCGATCCGCGGCCAGACAGCGAGCCGCCGTTCCACTCCTTCTGGAACACGCCGCCGCCGTTTGCGCATCCGCTTGCGCCCGATACGGCAGCACCTGCGGCGTATGAGGCGGCGCCGGCGTCGCTCGGCGAGCTGGCGCCGGAAGTCAAGGCGCCGACGCCGCCGCGGGAAGCGTCACCCGGGCCCATCGCAGCGTACGCAAAGCTCGAGTTCCCGGGCTTCAGCTACTATCTGCAGACCCTCTCTGTCACCATCGGCCGACGGCCGGCGCACATCGCCGGTCCCGAGCCCGGCGCGGAGAAGCACACGCACCTGACGGGTCTCGATCGTGTCGACGGCGACGTGGACGTGGATCTCGGCCCTCTCAAGTCTATCTCGCGCCTGCACGCGCGCATCTTCTATCGCAGCGCCGCAGAGGTGCCGTGGGATGCCTGGAGCCTTGCGCCGCGCGAGGAGGCCAGCTTTGTGTTTCAAGTGCTCGGGCGCAATGGCGCGTTCGTCGATGATGTCTTTGTTGGCAAGGACGGCATGCTGCCGCTCGGCAAGCGGTGAGTAAGGCAAAGAGCGGCATGGTCAGGCTCGGCTGCAATGCGTGCTCCGGCTGCAGCGCTAACCTGACAGACGCTGACGCCGGTCGCACCCCACAGGACAAAGATCCAGATCGCAGAACGCGTCTTCTACTTTGTCTTGCCGCCCGCAGCCATGCCCGCCCAGCCGGCGCCGCCGTCGCCGACGCGCTCCATCATGATGGGCTCCGTCTCCTCGCTCTCCGACCTCTCCGCGACCTCCTCGTCCTCCTCGGACGAGAGCGACTCGTCCGACCTCTCGTCTGCCGAGGAGGAGGACAGCGGCGACGATGACAGCGACGACGTCGAGGAGGTTAGCGCCGCGGCTGCTGCAGCTGCTGCCAAGGCGCGGCCACGGCTGGTGCTCAAGAAGAAGGCCAGCACCGACGCCGTGTCTGCAGCGGCAGGGCCCTCGCAGCCGCGCGGCGGCAAGGGCGGCGGCAAGGCGTGGCATGGCAAGTCTGTCAAGTCACATCCCGTGCCGGCGCCTGCGCCGCTTGACAGCGACGACAGCATGGACAGCCTTTCCAGCAGCAGCAGTAGTAGCAGCAGCAGCAGTAGCAGCAGCAGTAGCGACGACTCGGACGCGCAGCCGGCCGGTGGCAAGAAGGGCAAGTCGCCGAGAAAGGGCAAGAAGCCGGCGGAGCCCGCGGCCGGGGCGCAGAAGTCGACGCTGCCCAAGAAGGTTGCGGCAGTGGCGCCAAAGTGGACGACGGGCGTCGGCATCGCTGGGCGCAAGCGCAAGCGTGGCGAGGCCGTGGAAGAGGAAGACGCGGCAGCGCTGCGCGTGGGCACGCCGATTGGCATCGAGGCCCTCGACGCAGAGCGGCGCGCAAAGGCCGCGAAGCGCAAGGCTGCCGCCAGTGGCACAGCGACGCCGGCTGCGGGCACACCCGCGCCGACAGGCGCGCCCGATGCCAAGCCTGGCGCCGCACTGGCGGCGCAGGCCAACGACCCCTCCGGCAGTCTCTTCTCTCCTGCGCGCGCAAAGGCGCTGCTGGCGTCCTTCTCGCCGCCGCCGGCGTCTGCGCCTCCGCGCGCCTCTCCGCTGGCCGGTGCCGCCGCAGTGCCGGCAGCGACAGAGAGCGCGTCGCCCGCCGTCTCCAGCAAGCCACTCGATGCGAGCGCAGCTCTCAAGGCAAAGGTGAAGAAGGCCAAGCCCACACCGCCCCCCGCGGCTGCTGGCTCTGCGCAGCCGTCTGCGAACGGGGCACCCAGCGCGGCTGCAGCTGCAGCACCGTGGGCCAGCATTGCGGGCGGCAGCGCGCCTGCAAGCCCCAGTTTGCAGCAGTCTGCTGCGATTGCACAGGCGGTGCAGGCGTCTCTGGCGCCGCCAGGCTCAACAGTGTTGGGCCCGCCTGGGCGCGTCTCTGTGCAGGCTGCTGGGACGCGGCCTGCTCAGCCTTTGGCAGCTCCAGGCGCTGTTGCGGGTGCGGCGACACCCCGGCCAGTGGTCGCCGGCGCTCAGCCTGCAGGCGTGCAGCGGCCTTTGGGCACGACAGGAGCGGTCGCTGGTGCGCCTCGGCCGCCGACGGCCAATGGACAGCCAGCCGGCGCCCCTGGGATCGCGGCTCGTCCTGCGGTCCCTGGACAGCCCGCCGCGCCTCGCCCAGTCGGGCCGCCAGCTACAGCGGCAAATGGTGCCATCCCGCGGCCTGTCGCGCCCGCCGGCACAGCAGCTGTGCCTGCCGCGGCGGCACCCGCGCGCGCTGCCGACGGGACGCCCATTGCGGCTGCTGCGAAGCCGGCGCCGGGGCCAGAGGAAAAGCCGGATCTCACGAACCAGCAGGTCATCAAGCTCGCGCTCGGCTCGGAGGAGGCGGCGCAGCGCAGCGGCAAGATGACGCTGCAGGACGTGTACGACTACATGACGGCGCGCTGGCCGTGGTACAAGAACAACAACCGCACCAGCGGCAAGGACTGGAAGAGCTCCGTGCGCCACGCCATCACGTCGTCGCGCGACTTTACGCGCATCCCGCGCGCAGCCAACGAGCCGGGCAAGGGCGTCTTCTACGCGCTCTCGACGAGCCAGGCGGCGATCCAGTACCGCGCAGAGCAGGCCGCAGCCGACGCCGCCGCTGCGCGGAACGGAAGTGCGCCTGCTGCACCTGTCGCAGGCACTGCACCAGCTCCGACGGCGCAGGTCGCTGCGCCTGCGGCCGGTCCGAGCGTGCCAGCCGTGGCGCGGCCCGCGCCTGTGGCAGCGCCGGGTGTTGCTGCTGCGCCACGACCAGCCGGCGCGCCCCTGCCGAGACCTCCAGGCAGCGTCGCTGTTCCTGGCCAGGCTGCCGTGCCGCGGCCGCTGGGTGCCCAGACTACGCCGGCGGGTGTGGCGCGGCCGCCAGGCGCGCCTCTCACTGCCGCGCCTCGGCCGCCTGGCTCCACGTTGCCCGCTGCAGCGCCGCGACCGGCCGTGGGCGCAGCAGGTGCGCCAGCTGCACAGCCGAGACCGCCTGGCACGCCGCTTCCAGCAGGTGTCAGGCCAGCTGTCGCGCCGGGCACGCAGCCACGACCAGCAGGCGCACTCCCGCCGGGACAGGTGCGGCCTCCGGGCGCGCCGCAGCCGCGCCCGGCCATGCCGCCGGGCCAGGTGCCTGCCGCCGTAGCGCGCCCGAATGGCGCTCCTGCTGCGACACCAGCCACCGCATCGGCGCCTGCACCCTCGCCCGCGGCTGTGCAGAGCAGCGCCGCGCCCGTTGCTCGGCCTGCCCCAGTGCCGGCGCCTAAACCCAAGGCAGCCTCTCCCGCAGGCACAGCCGCACGGCCGAGTCCGGCCGCCAAGAGCGGCGCGCCGCGCGTGCCGATCGTCATTGGCAACCCGCCGGCCGCGGCCAAGCCTCCGGTGCAGGCCAAGAACGCCATGGCCGGCTCGATCGACGCGCTCTTCGGCGGCCCGCCCATCGTGCATCACGAGGGCAAGCTGTACCTGAGCCCGCAGGTGTTTGGAAAGCTGCCCGCCACCGAGATCACGCGCATTGCCGGACTCGGCGCGCAGGCGGCGCTCCAGGTCCTCCAGTCGCATCTCGTGGCCCACCTGCAGGAGCGCATGCGCTCGCAGGGACAGAAGTCTGCTTCTCCAGCTGCAGGCCGCGCGGCGTCTGCGGCATCGCCTCCAGCTCCGTCACCTGCAGCAGGCGCGTCCACCGCTGCCGCCAGCCCGCCTGCGCCATCTCCCGCACCAGCAGCTGCACCAGTCGTCGCGCCGCGTCCTGCTGCGGCCGCTGGACCACCTCGTCCGGTGGCTCAGGGGACTCCGGTCGGTGCAGCGCGTCCAGCGGCGCCCAGTCCCGCAGGAGCTGCGCCTGTGCGTCCGCCTGCAGGTCAGACGCCGGTTCGCGCTGCCGTGCCGGCTTCTGGTGCAGCTTCTGCGGCACCGCGCCCAGCTGGTGCTCCTGTCGCCGGACAGACGACGCCTCAAGCTCGTCCACCTGGGCCGCCTCGTCCCCTTGCGCCCGGCACACAGCCTGCTCGTCCCGCGACGCCAGTTGCAGGTGCTCCACGCCCTCCAGGCGCCGTTGCGGGCACGCCCGTGCGCCCAGCCGGCACGCCGACTGGCGTTCCGCGGCCCGCTCCCGGGCAGCCGGGATACCGGCCGCCTCCGGCCCCTGGACAGCCAGGCTATCGGCCGCCGCCTGCCCCTGGCCAACCTGGATACCGCCCGCCGGGCACGCCTGGGCAGGGACCGCCTCGCCCCGCGCCTGCGCCAGGCCAGCAGGCAGCTCGGCCGCCGGTAGGCACGGCGCAGCCAGGCGCGCGTCCACCGACGCCTGCTGGTCAGCCTGGAGCACGTCCCCCCACGCCGGCGCAGCCAGGTGCGCGACCTGCTCCCGGCACTCCGGTCGCGCCGGGTGTGCGACCAGCACAAGCGCCTGGCACGGTCGCGCCTCGTCCGCTGCCGCAGGGCACCCCGGGCGCTCCGCGACCTGCTGCTCCTCCAGGCCAACGGCCGCCCGTAGGAGCAGCAGGCGCCCCACGCCCTCCAGGTGCGCAGCCAGCAGCCGGCAGTTCACAGGCGCGGCCAGTCGGCGCAGCAGGCCCGCGTCCTGGGCCGATCGGCACACCAGGCTCTCGACCAGCCACGCCTCAAGGTCCCGCAGGCACCGCCGTGCCACGGCCGCCCGGCGCGGCAGGCTCGCCTGGCATGCGCCCAGCGACTGCACCGGGTGTTGCCGGCGCGCCTGGTCCTAGACCAGCCGGCTCACCTGCCGCGCAGATGGCTCGACCAGCACCGCCGCCGGGCGCACGACCTGCGCCCGGCGTTTCAGTACCAGGCGCAGCGAGACCGGCGACGCCTGTTGCCCGCCCCCCAGGAGCTGTGCCTTCGCCGGCCGGAGCTCCAAGGCCTTCGGCGCCTGGTGCAGGGCCTGTACCCGGCGCTCCTCGTCCTGCGGGCGCAGCAGCCGCGCCGATCCGGCCTCCTGGACAGCCTGGCGCGCCTCGGCCGGCTGGTGTGGCGCCTCCGCGACCTCCATCTGCGCTAGGCGCTGGCCCGCCGCGTCCTCCGCCTGTCGCAGGTGCAGCTGCACCGCAACCGCCGCGACCTCAAGGCGCTGCGCCTTCCCCAGCAGCTCGGCCGGCAGCGCCCGCGCTAGTCAACGGTGTGCCTGTCAATCGGCCTGTCGCACCGACCGCAAGACCCGCACCTCCCGCGCCCGGCACGCCCGCGTCAGCGAAGCCTGCAGGGCCGACACCCACGGCCTCGCCGGCCACTGCGCCGCCTCGAGCTCCCGCGCAGGCGCCCGTTGCAGCTGCACCTGCGCCAGTAAAGGCTCCGCCTGCACCTGCGCCTGCCGCACCGGCGCCGCCGGCGCCTCCAGCAGCCGCTGCTCCGGCCGCACAGACGGCGGCGCCGAGTGCGCCCGCTCCGAGTCCCCAGCCTCCGTCTTCCTCCAGCTGATCCCCGTCACGCGCGCTCCGTTCGCGCGCAGTCACTACCCCGCTCCTGTGGTCCTCCCTGTAATCCAGACTGTACAGTAGTCCGCCGCTGGCTTGCAAGCATCTCCTGCCACATTGCACGCGGTGCAGCGTGAGCGCGCGTGAGGAGGGCTCTTCACTCGATGCAGATGCAAGCCCAGTAGATTACAGCACGACACCCTGCGAAACACGCTCACTGCAGCCCTGCGGCCGGGCCCTGGCAGATCTGGATCTTGATCGCCGCCTTGCCGTCCTCGCCGACGCCCTTGGACGTCGCGTCAAATGCCCTGCGGAGGTAAGAGCGTCAGCACAAAGTGCGCGCGTGGCGGACCAGTGCGCGCTCACTTGATGGCGTCGTCGAAGGTGTAGCGGTGCGTCACGATGCGCGCGACGTCGATCAGCTTCTCGGCAACGAGGCCGATGGCCGTCTTGTACGCGCCCGAGCCGTACCGGAACGAGCCCGTCATCTCAATCTCGTTGGCGCCGATGCGGTGGATCGGGATCGGGATCTCGCTGGCGCCCATGCCGACCTGACGCGGAGTTCAGCCTGTGCGCGCGCTGAGCTCAGCGCGTGTCGCACTCACCTGAACGAAGCGGCCCTTCGGCTTGGTGCAGAAGATGCCCATCTGCACGCACGGCGTGGCACCCGTGCACTCAAGCACGAGGTCGGCGCCATCAGCCTCGACCATGTCCTCGCCCAGCTGCGCAATGAGCTCCTTGGCGTTGCGCTCGGCCGCGGCCATGCCCGTCTCGTCGCCGCTCGGCCGCGAGGGGATGAATGTGTGCGTGGCGGCAAAGGACTTGGCAAAGTCAAGCTTCTCCTGCTGGATGTCAACGCTCACGCTGCGAGAGCACCAGTGAGCTCCAGAGCGCAGACGCGAGCCAGTGCCCGACTCACATGCGCTTGGCGCCGTACGCCTTGCACACGGCAGCCGCGAGCAGGCCGATGGGGCCTGCGCCAAAGACGATGACGTTCTGCAGCGCGCGCACGTGGCCCTGCTTGACGGCGCAGTGCACGGCGACCGAGAGCGGCTCCATGAGCGAGGCCTCCTCGAGCGTCATGTGGTCCGGCACCTTGTGCGCGAAGGAGGAGTGCAGGTTGTAGAACGTCGCCAGCGAGCCGTCAAAGGGCGGCGTGGCGGCAAAGGCCATCAGCTTGCAGAAGTTGCTGAGCGCGCGCAAGGGTCAGTCTGGAGCGTACACTTGCGCGCAAACGTGCGCCTCACTAGTTGCCAGCTGAGTGAGGATAGAGCGTCAGCAGAGGCTCGAGCGACAGCGCGCGCCAGCAGTGCTCACCCTTGCACACGTCGCAGCTGAAGCACGGCACTCCCGGCTCGAGTGCCACACGGTCGCCAACCTTGTGTGTCCGCACGCCGCTGCCGACAGCCGTGACGATACCAGCAGACTCGTGACCGAGCACCTGGGTGCGCACGCGCAACATTAGCAACTGCTGGAGACCGTTCGCGCGCGCATGCAGCGCCACTCACCATGGGCGCGCGCACGACAAAGTCGCCAATGCGGCCGTGCTTGAGGTAGTGCACGTCGCTGCCGCAGATGCCGGTCTGTGGTGTGCGTGTCAGCGAGACCAGTCGTGTGAGGCCAGCGACTGCGCCCTCGTCGCTTGTGATCGCGCGCGGCTTGAACAGCATGCTCCAGCGCCCGGGCCATCGCTCCTTGCTTTGCGCGCGCTCCCCGCACACCCGACTCACCTGGCGCACGTTGACCTGCACCTCGAACTCGCCGACGGGCTTGATGGGGCGCTCCTCGAAGGACATGCGGTTGACCTCGTGCAGCACGAGGCTCTTGTTGCCCTTGACGGGCGCCACGGGCATGGCGTTGTCGAGGCCGAGCGGCTGCGTGCCGGGCGCGGGGTCTGCGATGGGGGCCATTGTGAGGATGGAGAGGATCGGCGGGGGCTGGCGGGGTGTTGTGGTGGTGCGCAGAGAAGAGCGGCCGGCGCGGCTGCGTGTGCTTTATGGCGCGCTGTCCTCTCTGCCTCTCTCCTCTTGCCTTCCCCGCAACTTCGTGGCAAGCGCGCGGCCTTCTCGTCTGTCGCGTGCCGGCAAGAATGCCGAGAGGAGGGGCGCCGCAGATTGCCGGCGGGCGGCCGCACCGGTGCGCCGGGGCCACCGCACGTGCAGCCGAGCCGCGCTGCTCCCACGCCCCCTTCCCGTGCCGCGGCTCATCTTGCCCCGTCGTGTGACTTTGCGCCGGATGAACTCGAGCTTGGCGCCTGCTCTTTGGGGTCCAGCGAGGTCTCCGGTCGTGCGCTCGCTCCACATCACCGTATCGCTCAAGGCCAGGACGTCAGAGCTCCGAGGCTTAACAGCAGAAGCGCTTGTGCAAGGAAAGCATCACGCTTGCTCTCCGTATGGCGCTATCTGCACTGCTCGCGGCTTCGGGCCGGCGGGTTGCGGTCATCGACGGCGGCTTGGTGCGTCGCGGTGCTCTGCCGGTCAGCCGCCAGTGCTCATAGCTGTACTGCAGGCCACACACCTCGAGACCGGCCTCGGACAGGACATCTCCTCGTCGCTTTGGAGCGCAGGCCTGCTGCAGGACGATGCTAGCGGCTCGGAGGGAGAGGGCAGCGGCAATGCTGCCATCGTGCAGGCACACCTAGACTACCTGAACGCCGGCGCCGAACTGATCGGCTCCTGCAAGTGCGTGCGACATGTGCGCTGCCGCAGCCACCCTGCTCATGACTCCTCCTTGCAGCTACCAGACTGCGCATCAGACCTTCGCACGCATCGGGCTTGGAGCAGCCGAGGCAGAGCGGCTGATGCTGCGTGCCATCTCGCTGGCTGCACAGGCACGCACGCGCTTCCTTGACAGTGCTGCGGGCAAGGCACGCACAGCGGCTGGGCACAAGCGCCCTCTCAGTGCGCTGAGCCTTGGGCCGTACGGCGCCACACTGTCCAACGGCGCCGAGTACACGGGCGTGTACCCCTCTCCGGCCGATACGGGCGCGGACATGAGCATGGATGAGCTCGTGGCGTTCCACGTGCAGCGCTTGCGTCCATTTGCATCCAACACCGAGGCCTGGTCTGCCATCGACGTGCTGGCGCTCGAGACGCTGCCTCGCGCGGACGAGGCACTTGCTTGCAGGGTGAGTAGTGCTCGCCCACCAGCCTCTCCGCATCGCTCAACACTGCTCTTCCTGTCACAGCTGGCTCTGAAGCAGCTCGAGAACGAGTGTCTGGCGAAGGATGCGGCATGGCAGCGCAAGGAGCTGCTGATCTCGTTCGTCTTTCCCGCCGGCGAGCAGCTGCCATGGCCGAGCGCCAAGCGCTCGCTGGCGCAAGAGTGCGAGGCGCTACTCGATGCCACGCTCGGTGCTGTGGGCGAGGCTGGCGCTCCACCCGGCGCAGCGGCCATCGGCATCAACTGCACGAAGCCTCACTTCCTCCAACCGCTCGTGGCCGCTCTGACGGAGGCATTGTCGCGCCGTGCCCTCGCAGCGCATCCGCACCTCTTCGTGAGCGCGGCGCCTGCTTTGCGGCTGAACGAGGCACTTACTTCTTCATCTCAGCTCTACCCCGACGGCGGACAGGTCTGGGACGGCATCAACAAGACATGGAGCGCAGGGCCCGACGTGCCAGCCGAGCACGCCACGCCCGCAGGCTGGGCGCAGGCGCTGCTGACTTCGGCGCGCCCGGCGACCGAGAACGCTGCATGGGGCGGCGTGTGGCTCGGCGGCTGCTGCAAGAGCGGCGACAAGGAGATCGCAGAGCTCAGTCGCCTCGTGCTGGAGGAAAAGAAATAGCAGTATGTCACAAAGGTATCATCGACGGCTGCGGGAGGAGAGCTAGAGAGGCTTGGTGTAGTTCACAGGGAAGACTGCGAGCTGCTGTCAGCGAAGGCACGCTGGAGCGACACGCCAGACGTCGACTTACTACCGCTGCCGGGCTTGCCGAGAACGCTGCCCGTCCACCAGCCGTCAGACTCGGCGTTCTTGACGTCGATTACGTCTCCGGCTGCGAAGGACAGGTCGCCGGGCTCTGCGCCTTCGAAGTCGAAGAGCGCCGTGACCTGCGCCGGCAGGTTTGCTGCCGCGCCGCCGGCAGCTGCGGGCGGCGCAGCGCTCTCAGCCGAGCGGTCAGTGGCTCCCGCAGAAGCAGCAGCGTCTGCGTGGCACTGTCAGTCGGGCAACAAGCACATCAGGGTCAGACATGCTCACCCTCAGCGGCGTACTTGCGCCGGAGCTGCTCCTTCTCGTCGCTTGCATTGGGCACGAGCGGCGCAGTTGCCGCGTCCGAGGAGTGTGCCGGCGGAGCATCGTACGGCGGGGCGCTGGCAAGGTCTGTCAGCGGCGCGATGCTGCAGACAAGCCGCATTGCTCACTCGTATCCCGGCGGCGCATCCTGCGGCACGCTGGAGCTCGCCGGCTTGTTGAGAGCGGCGCCGGCAGCAGCAGTGGTCGCCGAAGGTGCAGGCGGCGGCAGGCGACGGCCCGTCGAGCCAGTCTTCTGGTCCTGCAGCGCTGGCGTGGCAGCGCTACCTTGGTAGCCAGGCGGCAGATTTGCCGACGTGTGCGACGCGGACTCAGCAGCGTAAGGGTTGCTGCCGTGGGCTCCTTGCGATGCTGCGGCGTAAGCTGCGCCAGCGGCGCCCGCTGCGGCGCCTCCTGCTGCGTATGGCAATCCATCAGGAGCGTGTGACGGCGGCGCGTACTGCATGCCCGATTGAGAGTGGACTGGAGCACCTGCGGCGTATGGGTTCGAAGCGCCGTGCTGCTCTTGTGCCTGTGCCTGCTGCTGCAGCGCCGCCTTTTCCTGATCGGTGATCATCGTGTCGCCGGGCGCGGGGCCCTGGGGCACATACTGCGTGCCCATGATCTGCGGCCGACCCTCGGCGGCGTATAGCGTGGCGAGCAGCGGCCGCACTGCCGCCGCATTGGCCATGGCGCGCCCCTGCAGGATATCGCGCACGCTGTAAGAGCCGCCATAGAAGCGTGCGTTCGCATCGTCGCGCTTGAGAATGACCGAGCCGTCCAGCTGAAGGCCCACGTATGCGCCTGATGTTCGTGTGTCAGCGAAGGTTCAGCACACGATATGCGCGATCCGCACCCTTCGACTTGGTGTAGGACCAGCAGGCGGCGCCGTTTGGACCGCCCTCGAGCATGGCGCCATTTCCGACCGGGCCCGCAGCGACAGAGAACTCGACACCGAGCGACACCTTGGGCTTCATGAACTCCTCGAGCGCTCCTGGCTTGCGCAGGACGAGCACGACGTCGTACTGGACTGCGGCATCAGAGGATTGGCTGCGAGACGGGCGTGCCACGCGACTCACGACATCCAGGCCGATGAGCCAGCCGAAGCCGATGGTGTGCACGAGCAGGCCCGAAGGCGGGCTCCAAGAGCCATCAGGCAGACGTGCCACGACGACACCGCTGCCACTCGCGCCCGACACGCCGAAGCCCGTGCTGTAGGTCGGAAGTGAGCATGGGACAGCGCAACTGCGCCCTGCTGCACGCACCGGAAGAGCGTCATGATGACGATGCCGCACGCGCCCTGCAGCGCCTTGGGCGGGATCTTCTTGACGACCTTCTGGTGGCGCTTGTCCTTCTTGCCCTTGCCCTTGGGGTCCGCGACGCCGCCGGAGAGGTCGCCGTCGTCGTCGGCCTGCGCGCCGTCGCTGAAGGAGCGGAGGATGCGCGCGGCCTTCTCGATCTCGCCCTCGGCCAGCTCGGTGGGCCAGAAGCTCTCTGCGCCGGCGCGGTTGGCGAGCCTGTTGACGCCTGCGAAAGCCCGTCAGCACACATGCCGCCGGCGCCGAGGCGGCAGCCGCGCACCCTTGCCGAGCGGGTCGAGGGCGCGCCAGATGCCCGTCTCTGCCTTCTTGTACCACTCTGCGCCCTGTGCGGCGCGCGGGTCCTGGCCGAGGGCCTTGATCTTGTCGCCAAGTCCGGGCATGCTTGTGTGTTGGGATGCGGTGGTGGATGAGAGGCAGGATGAACGGATGCCGAGCTGAGGCAAGATGCAGCAGCGGCAGCACAGCCCCAGGCCCGTCCCCACGCTCGGCGGGCTCGGCCCGGCCGGCCGCGCGCCGGGTCGAGTGGAGGTCGGTGGCCGTCGGCCGAAAGCTGGGCTGCTGCTGGCCGAGGGTGTGCTTCTGCTCGCTCGCCCCTTCTGCTGCTGCTCCTTCCTACCCACATCCTCCCGCCGCCGCCCGCATCGCTGCCTCACTCACGGTGCCCGCCGCTGCCCGGCGCCTCGACGCCGCCCGCTCCCGAGTGAGACGCGCGACCGCGGCGCGCCAGGATGGGTGTGCAGGGCCTCTGGTCGCTGCTGCAGCCATGTGCGCGCCCCATCAAGTGAGTGCGGCGGACAGTCTGCATGGGCAGCCGCAAGGCGCTGCGTACGGCGACATGCTGACGGTGCCACACTTGCAGGGTCGAGTCGCTGGAGGGCAAGCGCCTGGCCATCGACTCGTCGATCTGGCTCTACCACTTCCGCATGGCCATGCGCGACAAGGAGGGACGCACGCTGCACAACGCCCACATCCTCGGCTTCCTCTGGCGCATCCTCAAGCTGCTCTACTACGGCATCCGCCCTGTGTTCGTCTTTGATGGCGGCGCACCGGTGATGAAGCGCCAGACGCTCGTGAGTCTCGCCAGTGGGGCATCGCGCGTCTGCAGTGCTGACGCGACGTGCGACCGCAGGTCAAGCGCAGAGAGCGCCGCGAGGGCGCACGCGACTCGCACAAGGTCACGGCGCAGCGGCTCCTCAACGCCCGCGTGCGCCAGGCTGCCATTGAGCACGCGATGGGCGGCAGTGGGCGCGGCAAGGGCAAGGGCAAGTCCGCGTCCGCCACCGACGCTGCAGACGACGCCGCGGCGCTGGGCAACGCCGTGTACTTCGACGACCTCGAGAACGAGGCGGGGCCAAGCTCCGCGCGGCCAAGTGGCAGCCTCTCTGCGTCGCCCGAGAAGGGCAGCCGCAAGAAGGACTGGCACAAGGACCCGTACGCGCTGCCCGCGCTGGAGCAGGATCTCTCCTCGGTGACGGCCTCGACCTCAGCGGCTGCGCGCAAGTCGAGCCGCGGCCAGCGCACCGACTTTCGCTTCGCCAGCGAGGCCGAGATCCGCAACGTGCTGCGCCACTCTGACATCGACGTCGACTCGCCGGAGTTCCGCATGCTGCCGTCCGAGATGCAGTACGAGCTGGTCGGCGAGATGCGTGCGGCGAGCCGCGGCACTTCCTTCGCGCGCCTGCAAGCCATGCTGGCGGCATCGCCCACGGCCATCGACTTCTCCAAGGCGCAGGTCATGGCGCTCAAGACGCGCAACGAGCTGACGCAGAAGTCCTTCGAGGTCAGCGACGCCATCGGCGACGCCAACATCAAGGTACCAATCCGCGTGGCTGGCGCACGCAACCGCGAATACGTGCTCGTTCGCAACCCGGGCACAGAGGGCGGCTTCACCCTCGGCGTGCGCGACAGCGGCGCGAGCGCAACGCAGGCGATCGACGTCGACGCAGAGGAGCCTGTGTACAGCGACGTCGAGAGCGACACGCACGGTGGCGAGCTCTCGGACGAGGCAGACATGGAAGAGGTCGAGGTGGGACCTGCGCCGCGCGCTGCATCGCCTCGCACGGCAGCTGCGATCGCAGACTTTGCACGCAGCAACGATCCGGAGGCGCGTCGCCTCGCTGCTGCTCGCATCGTGCGGGCAAGGGCACAGCAGCATGCGCGCGAGCGCAGGCGCGAGCTGGGCATTCGCGACGATGGCGAGGAGCTCGAGGAGCAGCTGCGGATCGCGCGCGCAGGCCAGCGAGCGCGCGATCTCTTCCGCCAGCGGGGCAAGGATGCGGCGCCCTGGAGCATCCCGGAAGGCGACGACGCAGCCGAGTGGGAGGACGCGGCGCTGTTGCTCGACGATGAAGACGACGACGAGATGCTCGATGCACTTCCAGTTCGCGCTTCTGTATCGGAAGATGAGGAGGAGGACCTCTCGCGCGCGCTCGAGCTCTCTCGCGCCGACATGCCGGATGCAGCTGCGCCACGTGCGGCTGTATCGCCTCCATCCGGCGACGAGTCAGCGCCGATCGCTTTGGACAACGACGAGCCGATCGATGACGAGGACATGGAGATGGACGACGTCGAGCCAGCCGACTTCGGCGCTGATCTGTACGCCCAGCTGCATGCGAGCATGCCTGTGCCCCCGCCCGACGCGGACGAGGCAGACGACGATATGGGCGATGAGGAAGGTGAAGATGACACTGAGCCGGTCTGGATGCGTCTTGCGCCTGGCGCGCCTGTCCCGGCGTCCGATCGCTCCACAAGCAAGGAGCCAGTCGCTGCGCCACCGCTGCCTGCGCCACAAGCACGCAGACCCCGGGGACGCTTCGAGGGCCTGGTGCACTCGAGCGGCCCGCGCTCGCCCGCCATGGACGCGGGAACGCGCAGCTCAGGGCCTCGCGCCACTGTCGGTGGACCTGCAATCGCCTTCCGCCTGCAAGACCGCACCGGCGAGCCCGAGCGTCTCGATCCACGCCTGTTCCAGCGCCGCCCACCGTCGCCGAAGCCACCTGCGCAGCAGATGGCTCCGCCGCCGAGACCCTCGCGTACGCCGACTATCGTCGATGTCACCAGCGATGATGAGAGCAGCACTGTGGAGATGCCTTCCGCGCACACGCAGTCGACATCAGTGCAGCCCTCGGCGGCCTCTTCGGACCGCATGAAGGAGCTCGCATCGATGCTGCGCCGAGGCTCCAAGCGCGTCGACAAAGACGCACGACCATCTGCCGCCACCTCCGGCTCGCCAGCAGAGCGCGGCTACTCTGCACAGGAATCGTCACCTCAGCTCGACGTGCCGGAAGCGAGCTCCGTCACTTCGACTCCGCGGCTCGAGACTTCGGATGACGTCGATCGACCTCAGCTGCAGCGCAAGAACTCGTTGCTTCCGCCGAAGGCCCCGCCTAGCGATGCGCGAGCGATGGACGCTGCGCCTGTCGTCGAGACGCCGCTGCACGAGCCTGCGGCAGCCAGCATGCCGGAAATCGGAGACTCGCCTTCGCCGGTGGTAGAAAGCGAGATGTCACACCTCGAGGCTACAGAGCAGCAAGCTGCGCTGGCCGCTGGCATCGGCTACGACGATGAGCTCGGCGATGCGATTGCCTCGCGTGCCGGCGGCCCACGCTCGCCAGATGCACCAGTACAGCCGCCGGAGGCGACCTCTTCCAGACCTGCAAAGCGAGCAGGTCTGCAACTCGACGAGCAGTTTGCCATGGACGGGAGCGAAGGTGCCGACGCTGCTGCCGCTGTCGATCCCGTCGCTGCTTCAAGCGAGAACGGCTCTGCGACGATCGAGACGCCGCCGCGCAGCGCGGAGAATGCGCGCGAGTCGGACGGTGCACGTTCTGCCGACTCGCTGTCTGCTGCGCCGGAGTCGCCGTCATCTTCCAAGCGCCGCGCCAGCGACGACGAGGAGCCCGAGCAAGGCTTGCGCCAAGCGGCCGAGCCGGTGCTGACCGCCAACGATCTGCTCGGATCTGAGGCTGACAAGCTCGGCCATGAGGTCACACTCGACAACATTTCGTCGGCGGTAGACGAGCTGCCAAATGAAGCTCCACGCTCGCCCGCCGCCGACCTCTTCCGTCGCAAAGACGACGAGGAAAGCGAGGGCGAGGAGATCGAGTGGTCGCCTTCGCCGTCTCCAGCACCGCAAGCGCTCGGAGCGGACGGCTTTCCTCTGCCGACGCTCGAAGAGCTCGAGGCGCTGGAGGTGCAAGACGAGGAAGAGATGGGCCAAGTGGCCGGGGGCGACGTGGCGTCCTTCCTGAGCCGTGCGAAGGGCCAAGGACTGTACGAGGCGCAGCAGGAGGCTCAAGCCGAGGTCGACAAGCTTCGCGCCGAGGCTGCCAACTCGAAGCGCAGCGAGGAGGACATCACCGTCACCATGGCGCGCGAGATCCAGCACATGCTGCGCTGCTTCGGCATCCCCTACCTCACGGCGCCCATGGAGGCCGAGGCGCAGTGCGCCGAGCTAGTCAGCCGCAACCTCGTCGACGGCATCATCACCGACGACTCGGACGTGTTCCTCTTCGGCGGCACGCGCGTGTACAAGAACATGTTCGCCGACAAGAAGGTCGTCGAATGCTTCCTGCTCACGGACCTCGAGCGCGAGCTGGGCATCGACCGCGAGAAGCTCGTGCAGCTCGCGTACCTGCTCGGCAGCGACTACACGGAGGGGCTTGTCGGCGTCGGGCCCGTGCTCGCCATGGAGATTCTGTCGCTTTTCAGCAGCCGCGACGGCCTGCTGCGCTTCCGCGACTGGTGGAGCAAGGTGCAGGCAGGCAAGGACACGCCGAAGGACACGCGTGGCAAGACGATGCGGCGCATCAAGAAGACGCTGGCGGAGAAGGTGTTCCTCGACGCCAGCTGGCCTGATGCGCGTGTCGTGGATGCGTATTACGAGCCGCAGGTCGACTCGAGCGACGAGCCGTTCCAGTGGGGCTTGCCAGACCTCGACGCCATCCGCACGCTGCTCAACGAGTACCTCAGCTGGACGCAGGAGAAGACGGACCAGTACCTGCTGCCCGTCATCGAGCAGCAGACGCGCCGCTCACGCGCGCGGGGCAACCAGAGCTCGCTAGACCGCAGCGGCTTCTTCGACCTGACGGCCGGCACGGGAGCCTTCTCGGCGCGCGAGAAGCCGCAGTTTGGCTCGAAGCGCCTGCAGAACGTCGTGCAGGCGTTCAGGGAGACGGAGAAGAGTCGCCGCACGGCCCGCGCAGCTGCCGCCACGTCGTCTGTCTCTTCGTCGAAGAAGCGGCAGGGTCCGCAGACTCCGCAGGAGGAGGTGCAAGAAGATGTGCCGGAGGAGCTCGTCGGCAAGGAAATGGGCAAGCGGCGGCCGATCGTCAGCCGCGAGGAGCAGCGCCACGAGCGCGCTCGCCAGACGCTGGACACGGAGCGCGATGGCAGCGAGTCCGACAATGCGCTCGACCGCGCTGTCGAGGCGCTGGACGGCTCAGTCGGCGCCAAGGCAGCACCGAAGAGGCGCAAGACGGCAGCACGCCGCAAGGTCATCGACACCGAAGCGGCTTCAGACGCCAACGAGGAGGCCGAGAGGCCGGGTGCTCGCAAGGGTGCGAGCAAGCAGAAGGGCAAGGCGAAGCGCAAGACTGCGCGGCAGAAGAGCGGAGAGAACGACGCTCCCGGCGAGCCCGACGCGGGCAACAGCTCAAGCAGCTCGGAGGAGGAGTGGAGGCCGTCTGCGCGCGGCAGCGCACCCAACACGCCCTCGAAGCGCAAGCGTGCACCAGCGGCCAAGCGCGGCGGCCCGCCGGGCTCTACCAGCGCAGGTCCAGCACGCGGTGCAGCAGGTGGACGCGGGCGAGGCCGAGGGCGCGGCCGCGGCAACGCAGGCCCCGGTGCGACGACGATCGCCGAGGCGCGCACCATGAGTCTCGACGATGTCGCGCGTCTGCCGCCGAGTCGCAGCGCCAGCTCCACGCCTGGCCCGTCCAACACCCGCCCCTCGCTGCCTCCTGTCGCGCCCGCGCCGGCAAGCGGGCCGCGCCGCGAGCACATTGAGATCTCCGAGGATGAGAGCTCGGACTGAGAACACCCAGCATTCCCGTCACCCTAGCATGTAACATAGCGCCGCCCGCACATCGCAACGAACGTCTGTCTGAGAAGCGATGTGATTGGGTGTTGCGCGTGCCAGGGGCCTTCACTCGTCATCGTCGCCCTCCTCCTCATCGCCCTCGGACGCAGCCTCGTCACGAGCCTGTCGCACGTGTCAGCAGCGGCAAGGCGCGACGAGGCGCCAGTCGAAGCACTCACAGCAACCAGCTCGCTGCCCAGCTCCTTCGCCAGACCGCCCCGCGGGTACGAGCGCAGCGCAGCCGGACGGTCCGGCACGCTCATGTACACGACGCCGGCGAATGCCGCAGCGATGAGTGCGGCAAGGCCGAACTGGCGCACGGCGGACGCCGGCGGCACGTCGTGGACGTCGGGCGCCCACACGCCGAGCACATCATCCTGCTCGTGCAGCTGTTTACGAGCGCCGGCAGCAGCGTCAGTGATAGTCCAGGAGTGAAGAAGGAGCAGCTGCTTGTGCCAAGAGAACCAGCCCCCTTCTGGTGCCAGATCGCGCTTGCACCCTTCCAGCAGCCTAGAGAGGCCGCGAGGTCGCAGCCGCGCGCAGGTCCAGCCTTGTCTGCTTGTCATTTGAGATGCGAGGCAAGCGGAGGCGCTGACACCGAGCTGAACACCCAGGTTGCAGCACGCATGCACCGCACCTCTGTCGAGCGCTCGCACTCGGCACAGTCTTCTTGGAAGCAAGACAGGCCCGCGGCGTGCCCGTATCTCGTCACAGGCCCGCGCGGTCGTCTCGCACTCCACCGCCCGCGCCTCTGGACTCCGCCTGCGCCACTCACCGTCTCGCCGAAGTTGCGCTTCTCCTGCGGGTCCCACCAGCTGGGGTCGTAGCGGCGGCGCTGCAGGCTCTGGTACGGCAGGTCGGGGTAGTCGCCGAGCTGCGGGTCCTTGGGCTCGCGGCCGTCGGGCTCGGCGCGTGCCACGGCGCTGACGGAGAGGGCGCGCACGGCGGGCACGCCGGCGACGGCGCGCACGCTTGGCCGTGCTGCGAGGCCGAGACGGGGAAGGAGACGCAGCGACATTGGAGAGAGGCGGATGTGGAGAGGAGCGAGCTGCAGCGACGTACGGCGGCCGTGGAGCTGCTCGCTGCCAGCCGGCCACAGCGACGACGGCTCTCGCTCGCTCGGACGCCCGCCGGCGGTGCCTCGCGCCCGCTGCCGGCGCGCTGCCAGCGGCGCGGCGCGCGTGCGACTCCTCGCAAGTCAACCGACGAAGATCGTCCATTCCCGCGCCGTCTGCACGCCAGCGAGCACGCAAGAGCTTCGCAGCCGGCTATGGAGTGCTGCTAGCGGTTATCATCAGCTCAAGGGTGCTGTCATTTGCTTCGGAGGCTGTGCGGTGCAGAGGAGAGCGGTGCTGCGCGCGCGCGGACAGCCAGCGCGGCGGCGCGCCGTGCGCGTCGCTCGTCGTTGGCGGCCGCTGGCCGAGATGCAGGCGCCGCCGCAACCGGCGCCGGACGCCGTCTCGCTCCACCCTGCCCACCACCACCGCCTCTCGCCTTCTCCGCACGCCTTCGTCACGCCCTCGCTGCTCGCTGTGCCGTGCTTCGCTGCGTCCACGTCCTCTGCGCCTGCACACATACCCGCGCGCCTGCCCTTGCCGCGCGCCCGCCCAGTCTCCGCGCCCTCCGCCGGCAAACACCGAGGCGCCTCTGCTCGCTCGGCCGTCTGCTGCTCTGCCTCTCGCCAGCTGCGCATCCGCCTCTGCTCTGCTCGCATCTGTCTCTGCGTCTTGCATCTGCCGCATCTGTGCAGCCCGCGGCGCCGCCTCGCCCCCGACACTAGACAGCCATGGTCGAGATCTCTGAGCAGGATGCGTGGATCTCGCATCTCGGCGAGTGCAAGCAGCTGGCCGAGAACGACATCAAGCGGCTGTGTGATAAGGTGAGTGGTGCGCGTGGGGCGTGTGGCTGCGTGACGGGCGAGCGGCGTTACGAGGGCGCTCGGCGTCGGTGCCGCGATTGTCCGTCTCGCTAGGGGCTCGGGCGCAGGTGGCAGCTGCAAGCGCGAGGCGTCCAATGTGTGCCCAACACCGCCTCGTTGCGCATGGCATTTCTCTGTGCTCCTTCTGCCACCGAAGCATAGAGCTTTGGCGGTTGGCGCACACGGCATGGAGGTGCAGCGATGGCGTTGTAGAGAGGCAGTCGAGGGGCTGCTGCGCTGCGCGATGTACAGAGTGCTGCGCTACGCTTCCTCTTGTTCGTCGAGTCGATGGCTGCATGATAGCGCACAGCGTCATATCGAGCGCTGCAGACCGCTTGAGTACCGTGGCGGATATCAGGCCACGCAGCCTCTGCGAATGAGGATGTCTGGTCAGCGCCAGGAGCGCTCGGGTGCTGTCGCCGCATTTAGGCGATGGCGACGATGTGTAGCACGCTGTCTCGATCGGCGGCTCCGCCCGTGTGGCGTGACCACGTGCTGATCGCTGCGTCACTCAGGCCCGCGAGATTCTGCTCGACGAGTCCAACGTGCAGCCGGTGCGCTGCCCGGTGACCGTCTGCGGTGATATCCACGGCCAATTCGTGAGTGCCTGCGGCTGTGCGCAGCGCTCCGAGCGTGTGTTGAGGCGCGCGGGGCCCCGCAGCACGACCTGTCCGAGCTCTTCCGCATCGGCGGCAACTCGCCCGACACGAACTACCTCTTCATGGGCGACTACGTCGACCGCGGCTACTACTCCGTCGAGACGGTGACGCTGCTCGTCGCGCTCAAGGTGCGCTACCGCGACCGCGTGACGATCCTGCGCGGCAACCACGAGAGCCGGCAGATCACGCAGGTGTACGGCTTCTACGACGAGTGCCTGCGCAAGTACGGCAACGCCAACGTGTGGAAGTACTTCACAGACCTGTTCGACTACCTGCCGTTGACGGCGCTCATCGACGAGCAGGTGAGTGGCGCGCGGCCGAGCTGGACCCTGCAGGGCGCTGACTGTGCTGCGCGCGCGCAGATCTTCTGCCTGCACGGCGGCCTGTCGCCGTCGATCGACACGCTCGACCACATCCGCTCCATCGACCGCATCCAGGAGGTGCCGCACGAGGGCCCGATGTGCGACCTGCTGTGGTCGGACCCCGACGACCGGTGCGGCTGGGGCATCTCGCCGCGCGGCGCCGGCTACACGTTCGGGCAGGACATCAGCGAGGCGTTCAACCACAACAACGGCCTCACGCTCGTGGCGCGCGCCCACCAGCTCGTCATGGACGGCTTCAACTGGTCGCAGGAACGCAACGTCGTGACGATCTTCAGTGCGCCGAACTACTGCTACCGCTGCGGCAACCAGGCGGCGATCATGGAGATCGACGAGAACCTCAAGTACACGTTCCTGCAGTTCGACCCGGCGCCGCGGGCCGGCGAGCCGCTCGTGTCGCGGCGGGTGCCCGACTACTTCCTCTGAGAGGCGCCGCGCCGCGCCGCGCCGCAGCTGCCACGTCCCCCGTTCCCCGACCCCCCACGCCCCCTGCCCCTGTAGCACGATATACGCAAGAGACCCAGGAGAAAGAGTTGGACACGACGCGGAGAGCTGCGGCGTGCGTGCGGCCGGAGCACCTGCCCTGCTGGTGTGGCGGACAATGCCAGAGCATTCCGCTGCCTCGAGTGTGAGCGTCGCCGGCAGTGGAGTCGGACGGCTAGGGCCGGGCACAAGGGCGCATGAGCCATGTCTCGTGGCGGATGCACCCGGCCTCCATGCTAGGCGCTGCAGGTCCACAAGAAGGCGGACCGGCACGGCTCTGCACCTCGAGCTAGACTCTTACTTGTACCGGTCCTGGCCTGCCTCTCTCAGGCTACGAGCAGCTTGCACTTGCGGCGGCACACGCACGCGAGCCGCCGGCACGCCAGCCGCGGCGGCGCCGCCGCCTCGAGCCGCGGCCGAAGCCCTCGCCATCTGGCGGCCGCGCGCATCTTCCTTTCCTGCTTCCCGACGACGACGACCCCACCTCGCAGCCGCTCTCCCGCGCGCTCTCAACGCCGCTCTCTCGCCTACATATATCTCGCAGCAGAAGACTGCCGATCGCTGCCTACCATGGCGTCCGTGGGAGGTGAGCAGGTCTGCACAGCGCCGCTTGCTGCCCTCCACATGGCATCGGGCATCGTGCATCCAGCGCTCTGACGCTCTGCGTGCCTGCCTCGCCTCGCGCAGACTGGATCTTCCTCACCATCTGCCTCGCCATCGCCGGCGGCATCTTCTGGCTCGCCAAGGGGCAGGCGGTGCAGAAGTCGCTCGATGCGCAGGCACAGGGCCTCAAGGTGAGTGCTGCTGCTGCGTGTGCTGCGAGGTGATAGCGAGGGAGAGGTGCGCCATTGCGCTCGGCTGGCTGGACGCTGCGGCAAAGCCAAGTATAAGGAATGCTGGCTACGCTTCTTGAAGACGATGCTTGCCCGCCCGAGCGAGAGCAGCACCGCTGGTGCTCTAGCTGTGCGCTGCCATAAGGGCGCTGACGACCATTGCAACAGGCGCGCGGCATCAGCCTCAGTGCCGACGGCATCTCAGTGAAGACGAGTGAGTCAGCACGAAGCCAGGTGCGGCTGAACAGCAGAGCTGAGGCGATCGTGGTGCAGACCAGCGCGTCATGACACATGACGAGTATGTGGTGAGTGGGCACTCCCCGATGTGCAGACAGGCTGTGTCTAAAGACATGCTTCACCTTTGCAGGAGAAGTCACAGGCGTCGCTGGCACGGGGGCAGGATGCGATCAAGAAGCACAGTCACGCCTTCTCACACGGTCCGGCGAAGGGATGACGAGGTACAGCGGTGGGCATGCGGGCGTGCGCCACGAGACATTTCTATCGTTTGCCAGCCACACGCATGCGTCTGCTCAGAAGGCTGGCGTTCCGGCGCGGGCCAGCGAGGCGGTGAGATAGGCAGCGTAGCTCCAGGTGAGGTCGCGTGCGCCGCGCGAGTAGCCTGTGCTGGCGTCGAACTCCTCGGAGAGCGAGGCGTTGGTAAAGCTGTGCGACTCGACAATCTGCATGAAGCCGTCGGCCATGGTGCGCATGCCGCCGGTGAGCGTGCCGTACGTCGACGAGCCCTGCAGGAAGATGCGTGAGCCTCCGACAAGGCAGAGCAATGGCAACGGCCGGCGTACCTTGTTGTAAGTGCCGACGGCGACGCTGGACTGGAACTGCGCGAAGAAGGCCTTCGAGATCGACGTCACGGCAAGCGAGCCGACCTTGTCGAAGACGTTTGCGGCGTCATAGAGGAGCTCAGCCGCAGCCGACGTGGTCAGGAACCTGGCACAGCGGTCAGCGCACGGCAGCAGGGCTGGCATCGCCGACACTTACCACGGACGGCCCTTGGACGTGCCCACGCCGTCGTACACGTCTGCTGAGCGTGAGCCAAGCTCGCAAGCTGATTGTCGCATGACTCACCCTCGGGATAGCGGCCCACGGCCGCCGCAGCCGGTGCGCTGTTGCCGTTGTTGATGGGGTACAGGCTGCGGAAGGCGTCCGTGTACTGCTTGTGCGTGGCGAGCACGCGGTCGCACGCGACGCCAAAGGCGCTGCAGTCCGTGCCGGCGCCCGCTGTCTGGTTGAAGGAGTGCAGGAAGCCAAGGATTGCGGCGCTGTCGATGCCCGAGCGGCCGTCGACGTTGTAGTACGCCTGCACGCTGCAGAGTGAAGTGTCAACGGCGGAGGAACAGCGTCGGGCGTGAGTACCGCTCACCGGCCGACGCCCGGGTCATAGAAGCCAGGCAGGCGCGAGCCGATGGCGGCTGCCTGCTGCGAGTAGTAGGACGCCGCCGCCGTGTCCTTCATGTCGGTCGCAAACGCAGCGCCCTCGATGAGCGCACGGCGCTGCACCATCAGCGTGAAGAGGTGTGAGTTCTGCACCTCCTCCCAGAGGTCGAAGCTGCGTGCAAGTCAGCACAGCGCAGGCAACTCTTTCCATGATGCGCCGCTCACCTCGAGTCCTGCCAGTGGTGCGCGACGTACTCGAGGTCCGACTTGATGATCGAGTTGGCGGAGAGGTCGGACTTGTACAGTGTGGCCGTGTACGAGTCACTGAGCCCGATGGCGCGGGCGTAGCGCATGATGGCCGTGGCACGCAGCGCCGGGCCGTCGTTCTGCGGGCGGCCCCAGGGGCCCGTGAAGAGGCTGCCGTCGGGGTTGAACTTGGGCTCGCCGAGCGACGAGCTCGAGGAGCGGGCGTTGGCCGCGTTGACCATCTCGCTCTGGATCCAGCGCTCGATGAGGGCACGCGTGACGCCGTGCTGCCCCTTGATGTATGCGTCGATGATGACCTTGAACGTCATTGCTGAGTCTCTGACCCATGAGTAGTAGTAATTGGGCGCATCCGTCGACGGCGAGGCGATGACGGAGCCGCTGGCCGCACCGGGCACGAGCGTGGCACTGCTGGCACCGGCGATGTTGCGCAGCATGGCGTTGAAGCGCGTGTTGTCGAGGCTCGACTGGCGTGCCTCGAGCGAGGCCGGCGCCGCAGCCGCCGAGGAGGCAATGGCCAGGGCGCCGATGAGCGTAGTGAGAGAGGCACGCATGGTGGCTGAGGTTGTGAGGGCTACTTGGACAAGGACGAGGCTGGCGAGAAGAAGCAGCCCGATGGTGACGCGTCTTCTTAAGCCTCGAGGAGGCGCACCGCACGGCGGCGACTCGTGCGCTGCCGGCCCGGCGAGCAGCGGCGCCGTCTCGCGAAGGGCCCTCGCCATGCTGTTGCGGTGCTGGAGGTGCTGATGGCCAGCTGCTGTGCCGGCGGCCTGGCGTGACACGGGGCCGAGGCCGGCGGCAGCGTCAGGGGCGTGCGGGGAAGGACAAGGCCGCCGCGGAGCAAGCTCGGCGGTGCGCTAGCGCGCGTAGCGCCGGCGGCGCGGCCGCGGCTCGGAGCGCCGGATGTGCCGCGCCTGCCGCCGCCCCGCACTCCATCTGCTCCGACTCGTCCAGCATGACAGGCTCCTCGGCCCAAATCCTCCTGCTCATGCATCTGCCGCAAGCCGATGCTGAGCTCACGCACGCACGCAGTTTCGCCGTCTCTCTAGAGAAGCAGCCGACCAAGACCTGCCGATGTCGTGCCGCCCGGGCCCTGCATGCTCCTGCAGCGGCGCATTCACCGAAGTCGGCTGACAGCGTGCAGCTGAGCGCATCGCTCGTCATGCTCACAGACAGGATGAGGGCAGCTCGACGTCCGGACCGCAGTCGAGTCCGTGCTGGCCGGCACCTCGCCGTTCGAGAGCTATTTGCAATTCAGCACGAGTGCGAGCCACGACCAGGGGCCGTGCATGCTTCTGCCAGCCTCCTGGGAGCGCACCTGCTGGTCTCAACCTTGAGAGCGCAGCTGCACATCGGGCCTCCCGCAGAGGCGCAAGAAGGCCTGGTGCAGGCTGCAAGGGGCGGCGCAGTCCGCACGAGGCCAGCTCTTGTTCTCTCTGCACAGCCGCTGCATGTTCCACCAAGCCTGAAGCTTCAGTCACTGCCGGCACGACTGCGCTGAGCAGGAGAAGCTTGTGGAGCAGAACGGCGTTACTGAGGGACCTAGAGTACAATGGATGAGTGTGCGAGAGAAGCTGCGCGTTGCCGGCATGCACGTGCGTGTCGCATGTCGGAGAGGAAGCAGAGAGGTGGGACCGAGAGAGCTCTCAGGCGGTTTGTCGCCGCTCGTGAACTGCAAAGAGCGGAAAGGAAAGGTCAGCACATCTCGCGAGGCCGCTCTGTACAATGAAGGGTGCGCAATGCCAACAACGGAAGCGCTCTGCGCAGCAGCTCGAGGCTGCAGTGCTACCAGGCCTCGCTCGGCACTGGCAAGCGTGGGCAGCGCTGGCAAGCGCCATCCGCGCAGGCCCGTGCCGCCCGGTCTGTCGTCGTACGCCCCAAGCACAAGCGCCATCCACACGACGTCCATGTGGTTGACGTGCAGAAGAGGCGGCATCCGCAGGCTGCGAACATTCGCCATCGTGCGCAGCCGGCCCAGCATAGCAGTCCGAAGTCGCAGGTAAACGCTCCTTGAAAGCCCGGCAATAAAAGACACTACGCCAGCCTGGGCGATGGCGCCAGTCCTGATGCCCCTGATACCTGCAGCGCCCGTGCGGTCTTCGTGGCCATCGTAGGACTCGAGGGCCTGCGCGCACCCACGATCTGCCGCCGGAGTGACCGCGCTGGTCACGCTGAGCTCATCCGCGCGCATGTGTGCCGCAATCTTGCTACAAGTGACAAGCAGGGACGTCGCCTCTTCGCCTATTCGCCTCTTCGCCGCTTCGCCTCGCCTCCGCCCCGCCTTGCACCCCTGCAGCCGCCCGAACCCGGCCCCTCGCGCCCGCGCGGCACTCACTGTTGTAGTGCAGCAGCTTCTCGATCAGGTCGACGTGCGTGAGGACCATGCGGCGGCAGCAGTAGCGCTTGAGGCCGAGCTCGGTGAGGGCGTCGCCCTCGGTCTTGCCGGCGATGAGGAGCGCCAGGTAGGCGTTCCACTTGTCGCCGATGACCTTGCCGCAGGAGAAGCAGCGCACGGGGATGATCTGCGTGGGGGCCGGCGCATCAGCGGGGTGCGCCTCTGCCGCACGCTGCGCAGGCGCCGCTCACCATGGCTGCGAGGCAGGACGCTGGAGGTGGGGCGGAAGGTCGTCGGCGTCGTCGCGGCTGCCGCTCGAGGCCGCCGCGGCAGGAAGACGTGCGCACGTGATCGCCGCGCGCTCAAGTTTTCCCGGGAAGGCGCGGCGCGGCGAGTCACAGAGCGCTGGCGGAGGACGCCGGTGGCCGCCGGCAGCTGTCTTCGCGCGACGCCTTATCTGCTCTGCTGGCCGCGCCTCGCCCTCGATCGATTTCACACCATCCATCCAGCGCCCCCACTCTTCAGCCCGCCGTCCCTCCACCCACTGCACCCAGCAGCACCGCTGCTCCACCCTTCGTCCTGCGCCACTCCCGCCGACCCGTGCATGTTCACGCAGCAGACCCGCGACGACTACCTCTCACTCGCAGTCTACAAGGCCTCCTCGTCTGAAGCGCGAGCGTCGCAGTCGTCTCTCCTCTCCGCCCACCTCGCAGCCCAGCCGTCCCTCTCCTAATCGCCGCCCGCGCCATGTTCGCCGCACACCTCTCCCTCCGCCGCAGCCTCGCCGGCAGCGCCAGCCTCGCCGGTGCCCGCCGCGGCCTCGCCTCGGCCGTCAAGCCGCCGCCGGGCGGCGGCACCTTCACGCAGTCCGTCTCGCCGGCACCCGTGCCCTCGACGCTGCACCTCAAGTCGGGCCACTCTTTCGTCGGCCAGTCGTTCGGCGCGCCGCGCACGCAGTTCGGCGAGGTCGTCTTCACCACGTCCATCACCTCCTACACCGAGTCGCTCACCGACCCGTCGTACCAGGGCCAGATCCTCACCTTCACGCAGCCGCTCATGGGCAACTACGGCGTGCCGGACAACTTCTGCGGCCGCTCGCCCGTGGGTCACCCGGCGGACGTGGATGTCGGTGCGTTCCTCGAGTCGCGCGGCATCCAGGCCGCCGGCGTCATCGTCTCGAATCTGTGCGACCGCTTCTCGCACTTTGAGGCCAAGGAGAGCCTGGCCGCGTGGTGTGCGCGCCACAACGTGCCCGGCATCTCGGGCATCGACACGCGCGCCCTCACGACGCTGCTGCGCAACCAGGGCTCGACGCTCGGCGGCATCGTCGTCGGCGAGGGCCACGAGGCGACGCCGGACTCCAGCAACTACTTTGACCCGATGGCCATGAACCTCATCCAGCGCGTCTCGACGACGGAGCCGTACACGGTGCACCCCAAGGGCGGCGAGAGCCAGGCGCGCGCTCACATTGCGCTGCTCGACTTTGGCGCCAAGGCCAACATCACGCGCAGCCTGCTGCGCCAGGGCGTGAGCGTCACGGTGCTGCCGTGGAACTACGACTTCAACGCCGTGCGCGACAACTTCGACGGCCTCTTCCTCTCCAACGGCCCCGGCAGCCCGCACTCGATCCCCGAGGCGATCGAGACGACGCGCGTGGCCATCAACGAGTGGGACCGCCCGATCTTCGGCATCTGCATGGGCAACCAGGTGAGCCGCAGCGTTGTGAAGTGTCCTGTGCAGCTGCTGAGTGTGCTGCCTCTGCAGATCATTGGCCTCGCCGCCGGTATCAAGGCGTACCGCATGAAGGTGAGTGCCGCTGCCGTGCACCGGTTGCGGGCGGGCGCTGACTGCGCGACTGCAGTTCGGCAACCGCGGCCACAACCAGCCCGTGATCTCGCTCTCGACGATCCGCGGCGGCGCGAGCACGCGCGCCGGCCGTGTCTACGTCACGAGCCAGAACCACGGCTACGCGCTCGCCCCGCCGACCGGCCTCGGCACGTTCGAGGAGGGCACGGGCTTCATCGAGGAGTGCGACTGGCCGGCCGGCTGGGAGCCGCTGTTCGTGAACGCCAACGACGGCTCGATTGAGGGCATCCAGATGAGTGAGTAGCTTCGGAGCCCATGTACTGAGGCGCTGTGCTGACGCGCGACGCCCAGCTGCCAACGCGAAGCGCCGCAGCTCTGTCGCTGCGGTGCAGTTCCACCCCGAGCACGCCGGCGGACCCGAGTGAGTTCTCTTGATTGCACAGCCTCAGCAACATGGCTCAATTGTCATCTTCTCCGCAGCGATGCGTCTGGCATGTTTGTGAGTGTCTCGAGATAAGCCGCCTCGCGACGACAGCAGCTGATGCTCTATCTCCAGGCCGACTACATCGACGAGGTCGTCGAGCAGATGGCTGTGCACGGCCGCAAGAAGGCTGCCGGCATTACCAACGTCGGCTCGATGCCCACCGCGCCGCTGGGCGCCTTTGGCCGGCCAGCCGAGACGGCGACGGCTTGAGCGGCGGCGGAAGCGCGACGTCGTGGGACGTCGCTGCCCGTCTCTCCACGAGCTTCACGACTCTTTAATTCAATGAAACATAGACCGAGAGCACCGGCTGTGGAGGCTCGCTCACAGCAGCGCTATGTGATCTGCAGAGTGGAGGCTGGCTGGCCGGTACAGCGAGCAGAGCACATGCTCCACGCGCGCGCGTGCAGCATCACGGCGGCGCGCGGCGCCGTTGGGCCCAGCGCGGCCTCCTTGCTGCGGCGCGCGGCGCGAGCGTGCCGCCGGCCGTTGTGCCTCACGCTCCCTCGTTCCCTTCCTCCACCCGGGGGTGCCCGTGTGCGGCAAGGTGACGTGCGCAGCCGGACCGCTGGGTGCGGCACGGCTTTGGCTGGCACGCCGACGAGGCTGCCTGCACCGCGCCGGCCACAGGGCGTCCGACCCCGCGCCTGAGCACCGCCGCAGCCGCCGGGCCGCCGGACGCCTCCTCGCCTCGCGCTGCCGCTTCGCACCCAGCAGCTGCTCGCGTCTCGCTCTGTCCAACGCCCGCCTGTCTAGCCGCACCAGGCCGTGGGCACTGCGACACCATCTGCAGGTGCAACACCCGTCGAGCACGGGCCGGGCCGCTCGGCGAGCCAGACGCTTGCGGTCTCTTCGCCCAGATCGCTCGTGCTCGACACGCCCTCCAGCACACTGGCGCAACGGCAGGCACCACACACTCGGCACCCAATGCAGATCTGTGATACTCCGCCGGCAATATCGCTAGGCATGAGCCAGGCTCAGCCGCCGCTCTGCCAAGCATGCTGCTGCCGCCTGCCGCTGTCTCCGCACGGCATCAGCACGGCCGGCAGCTGACAGCTCCTCGGGCCCGTCTTGTGGCTGCACCGTCCTGACTCCCTCTCGATCTTGCGTCTCGCTCCATCATCCCTCGTGCACTGATCGGACAGCACCACAGCCACTTTCGCGTCCAAGATCGCGCCACAGTCCTTTGCTCCTCTCATCTGCACTCTATACCCGCCTCTCGCTTCTCGACTCGCGCCGACACGACCCCGACATCGATACCCAGTCTCCTTTCCATGCCGCGCTCCTCTTCGTCTCGTCGTGCGCCACCAGAGGCGCCGGCTCGAGCGCCAGAGAGCGCCGGCTCTTCCTCTTCATCGGGCTCCGCCGCTCGCTTCGTCCGGCAGCGGAAAGACAGAGAGGCGACACTGCACGCTGAGTCCAGCGCCGAGGCGGAGACACCCGACAGCGACCGACGACCGGCGAGGCTCTTGCGCCAGGTCGCTGATGCTTCAGCGCTCGATGCTGAGCCGGTGCGGTCGCCACGCAGGGGCGCTGGCCCGCAGCGCCAAGCCCAAGACGGCGTGCATGCGCTTGCTGGCCCGTTCGATGGAGCGGCGGTCAAGCGCAGGCCCCCAAAGGCGGACAGCCGCGCTGCAGGCGACTCGGCCCGTGAAGGTGCGAGGCTGGCAGTGATTCGACAGCGTGCGCCATCCCCAGACGGCACAGCCCGTGAGGTGCAGAGGCCGTCTGCACGCCACACCGAAGACCATCCGCAAAGCAAGGCCTCTCACAGCAAGCCCTCGGCTGTGTCACACGCGAGCAAAGCTGCTACCGCTCGCCCACTGAGGGACCACAAGAAGAAGCACCGCCACGCCTCCGCACCAAGCAGCAGCACCAGCACATGCACCACGTCGACATCAGGGATGCACAAGACGAAGGCCGCTCACACCGCAAGTGCGACAGCCCGCATGGCCTCGGACGACAGCAACAGTGGGCTGCCGGCCAAAGGCACGAGCTTCAACGCGGCGCCAGGATGGGGCGACTTGCCTGGGGCCACTCACGCCGACCGGAGTGCCGGCTGGGAGCTGCGTCCGCACACGTCCGAAGGCTTGGCGATTACCGTCTGCCTGCTGGTGCTGCTCGGACTGGTGGTCATCTCGCTCTGGGCCTTTATGATGCGGCGCTGGAAGCGGCAGCGCGCAGCTGACCGCTGCAGTAAGGTGCATCTACACAGCAGGCACAGCAGCGCCGCTGGCCGCGCAGTCTCAGGCGCGAGCTTGCGCAAGAGCAGCTCCAGAGTCAGCGCCGATGGCTTCCTGCACGCACCGAAGCAAGCGCTCCGCCGCCTTGCCAGTGCGGCCCGCGGCGGCGCAAGCTCTCAGTCGCAGCAGGCCTCGTTCTCGCGTCTTGGATCGCCGTCTCTTGCACACTCGCCCTTCCGTCTGTGTGTACCGGAAGACGACCATGCGACGACGCCCAGCGCGCCTCTCGGAGCGCTCGGCACCGTCATGCGCACGGCTTTCGGACTCATCGAGCAGTATCCCGCAAGCGTCTCGCACGCCGCCTCGCCGTCGCCTGCTCCGTCGCCATCTCTTGCGCCTCTGGACTGCGCCTACGCGGGATCGCCGAACATGAGCAAGGCGCTTGCGAAAGGATGGGGCGCAGACGGCGCCAGCCCCCATGGCCTGACTAGCGCTGCCGGTGGCGCATGCCACGGCTTGTTGCCAGGCCGACGGCCTTCCACCAAGCGGCGCAGTCCCTTTGACCTCGCAGACTCGCCAATCCTTGCGCCCTCGGCCGCGTTTGGCTCGCCACGGCGCGGCTACACGCATACTCTGGCGCCTGGCGCCTCGTTTGCAGCCCTATCACCTGATGTGGAGCGCAAGGGTATGGTATACCCCAACTCTCCGCGCAGGCCGAGCTTGCTTCGTTTCGACTCAGGCGGCACGACTCTGGTGCCGAGCGAGTGGGCAGGTAGTCATGCAAGCCTCGAACTCGACGCTGGCATGGTCGGCCTCGGCATCGGCATGGACCACGCACTCGATTCGAAGCTCGCAGCCCCGCTCGTTGAGCATCACAGCACGCAGCCATGCGGCGAGGTACTGCCGTCGAAGGCCGTCATGCTGGTGGCGGATATCCGAGCAGCGCACGAGCGCAGCTTGAGCAGCAGCCGCCTGGAGGAAGCTGACGCATCCACCAGCACAAAGACGTTGTGCGCCGAGACACTTGAGCTGGGCCTCCTTTGGCAGCCGTTGCCGGGCGACGGAGCTCTGCGGGATGGTGGACCCATGGAGCTGCGAGTCGAAGCGGAAGGATCGGCGGAGAGCAGCTTTGAGGCCGGTAATCTCTCATCGGATGCATTCCCCTTCGGCCTCAGCGACGACAGGCCGGACCTCAGCGTCGTGGGCGGTATCACTACCAGCTTCGGCGGCCTCAACGAGCACGCCGAGGCGCCATTGCACGATCTGGTAGCGATCAGCGCCAGCTCCAGCGAGCGGAGCTTCACCGTCTACGAGACTGGGACGCACTTGCCATCTCGTGTGGCGAGAGCTCTGACCGAGGCGGGCTTGACGAGCGCGGACGAACGCAACACATCCCTTGACGCAGCTCGGGCAGTCTCTTCGGTGTCAGCGCACGATGAGTCGGTCGTCTTTGTGGGCATCCACGACGCGGAACTCTTCCCTCCAAGTCAGGCATGGCTGGGCCGCGAGAGTCTCTGTGCCGAGCCCCTCGACATGCTCTCGATGCGCGAGGAGCTCGACTTCACGCCGGCCTACAGCGCAACCTTGCAGCACATGCAGGACGTCATGGCTTTCGAGCACCGCCCTCCAGCCACATCCAGGCGCCCGCGCGCACAGACGGTCGCTACCGTGCGGCCAGATCTTGGCGCCACTGTCGAGAAGCAGCGAAGACAGCGAGCGCTCTCTTCGCCGCGTCTCGGACGGCTGCGCAATCTCGTGCAGTCTGTCGACCAGCGCGACGAGTCGCGGCTCACGCGGCTGTCCCGTGTCGCCCAGTCGGGCCCTGCGACGAGTCGTCTGAGCTCAAGCCGCACAAGCCGCGGCTCTTTCGGGACCAGACCATTCCGCACAACGCCGCGCACGAACCGTATCGCCCAGGGCATTGCTGCGACAGCCCGCGTCGCGCTTGTTTGCGCATCAAGCTCTCCAGCCGATGCCTCGCGCGTCTCAACCGAGAGCCAGTACTCGCATCCAAGCCTCTACGTCTCGCCAGTCAAGGTCGCGGCCGCGCTGAATAAGCCTCTGCCGGACACTCCGCTCCCGATGCTGCAGGCTGTGCGGATCGATGCCGCGACCGAGGATGCGCGCGACGCCCTTCTCGCGTTCTTCGCCACCAACGAGAACTTCTACGCCGCACGCGGTGACAGCCCAGTGTCGGACGATGCTTCCACTGTCGTGGGAACGCCCAGCCCTCCGAGAGCAGAGCGTGTCGTGTCCCTCGCGAGCGTCTCGTCGGAGCAGACACCCAAGGCACTGCTCATTGACACTGCTCCAACGACATTCCGCCTGCCCGCTCGCGCGCCGACCCTCGACTTCCACCTGCCGCTTCGCATTCACCCGGCCAGCACTGTTGAGACCGCAGCCGTTCCCGAGTCCTGGTCAGGCGTTGCCGATGTGCGCACGCTGAAGAAGGCGGCAGTTGACGACACCGCTTCACTCCTCTCGATGGATGAGTATGCGGCGTATGCCGGCGTCGACCTCAACTTTGAGTCCACGCCGCCCAGAGTTGCACAGCCCGGCGCCAAGGTCGCCTCGAAAGCCGCGTCGACTGACACGTCAGAGGACGAGGCTCCGCTTCGCCGCGCAGGTCCGACGCGTGAACCGGACGAGGTGCTGGACGAGGCGCTTGCACTGCTGCGCAGCCGCGAGCGCTTCGTACCCGCGGCTCGACAGGTGGACCGGCCTTCAAGCCCGCGCAGCATGACCAGCTCAGACTCGGGTCTCAGCAATGGTCCTCAGCTACTGTTCAAGACGCTCCAGGGCGAGGTTTCCGCCGTAGGGACCGCTCATGCTGCCGCAGCCGCGCCACCAGCCGATGTGCGAACGTGGAGCGACGAGGAAGCTGAGCTGGAGCGCGAACGCAGCTGCTACTCGCCGATCTGGATGCAGCGCCCGATTCTATCTTCGCTGCGCATCGACTCGGAGCTCGAGCGGCTGCGCTCGCACTCGTCACCGGGCACGCCGACGGGACGCCGCTCAAAGCCGCAGTCGACACACGCCTCGCAAGAGGGCACACCGCGTCACCATCGCACTGCCACACTCCAGATCGAGAGCCGCAGTCCCGCGCGCAGATCAGCAGCTACAAGCAGCGGCTCGCCGAAGATGCGGCCTCTGATGCTGCCCACCCGTCGGCGCGCCATGTCCACTGCCACCACGCTGCCGGCCAGCAAGGCAAGCAGCCCGCTGAGCGAGGTCAGCACGCCAAAGCTGCCGCGCGCCATCGACCGCACTGCGACACTGCGCCTCGCTGCTCAGGCACCGCTTGCACCAGTCGAGACGCCTACTCGCCGTCCACTTGCCGCAGCGCAGCTTACTGAGCGGTCTGTGCTGACCGACGACCGTGCCTCGCGGACGTCGAAGCGCGCTCTGCGTTCGCCTGCGGCCAGCAGCGCACGCCATTCGCGCAGCGCCAGTGCTACGCCGCGCAGTTGCCCCATCTCCAGCAATGCGCCAGAGGCAAAGGCGTGCGCCTCCCCTGGCCCGAATGCTGCTCGCCCACGTCGTCCGCCCATGGTGCGAGCGCGCAGCTCGACCGTCAGCGGCATCCCCACCCTCAGCCAGGTCAAGCTGCTGCACGCAGCCAGCTCGCCGCCGCTGCTCTCCAAGTCGGTGTCCGAGCGGGCCCGTCTGCGCGCACGCGAGAGCGACTATGCCAGCCCGACGATGCAGGTCTTCCGCTTCTATGACTCGCGGCGCAGCGTAGCGGTCGAGGATGCGCAGCCTCGCGACGCGCCCACCGACGAGGAGTGACTCGCTATCCCTGAGCGGCCTGGTGCCGTCTCGCACACTTTCCTTATCCCTGCTGTATTCTAAGCACGGCGCCCGCCCGCTGGGCCGCCACCCACTCTCACTCAACTGTATTTCACCTCTCGCGCAGCGTGTGGCCTTGCCCTGGACGCGGAGACCTGTGAGAGCTGAGCAGAGCGCGTCGCTAATGGCGGCCTGGAGCTCCCACGCCTCTCAACTCGCCCAAGGATCGACTGCAGCTGTCCCTCAGCAAGCGTGCCGCAAAATCGTGGCACACGGGCGCATGGTGGAGGCACAGAGATGGGAGCGACAAAAAGGCAAAAGGTAAGATGGAGACAGAGGGAATCGAACCCTCGACCTCATGCACACGCCCGAACTGATCAGAAGATGCTAAGCAAGCGCTCTGCCCCTGAGCTATGTCCCCATTCATGTTGAGCCGGAATTGAGGTGCATACACAGACACATGAAGCGCTCAGCACGACGCCGACTGACCAACATTCTGTCCCATCCACTCCAGTCGCGCCCTGTCCCTCTGCAGCGCGGCTCATCACGCCAGGCAACAGGAAAAGTCTACATTGGAAGCATGGACGCGCGCTATTGGCAATACAGCATGGGTGAGAGTCGGCGATAAGAAGGAGCGTGGTGAGCGTGCCGGGCGTCTACTGTCCGGTGTAGCTGCGCAAGGGAAGGTCAGTACGACGCACGCGACGCAGACCGCAGGCAACGCACCCCTTGGGGTTCTTGGACTGCCAGTTCCACAGCGACGAGGCCATGTCGTCGAGGTTGTACTTGGCCTTGAAGCCAAGCTCCTTCTCGGCAAGCGTCGGGTCGGCAGTCAGGTCCGGCACGTCGCCAAGGCTGCAGCAGAGGCGTGAGAGGGCGGCACAGCACAAATTGCGCGTCACGGCACTCACCGGCGGCCCTCGACCTTGTAGGGGTACTCGTAGCTGCACACACGCGCGTTAGCTGAGCTCTGCGGAATCATGCTCCACATCCCGCCCAGCCCTGCCCTGCGCCCTACTCTTGCATGCACTCACCCCGAGACCTTGCGCATGGCATCAATCATCTGCAGCACACTCATGCCCTTGCCCTTGCCGAGGTTGTAGGCCTTGTACTTGCCGGGCGTCGGCGTGTCCTTGAACTTGGCGTCGTCGTCGAGCGCCTCGAGGGCGTTGACGTGGCCGCCGGCAAGGTCCATGATGTGGATGTAGTCGCGCACGCACGCTGCGTGGGCGCGTCAGCTCAAGAGCTGCACAAAGCGCGCGCCCTTGCCATACTCACTGCCGTCCGGCGTCGGGTAGTCGTCGCCAAAGACGCGCAGGCCCGGGTCGCGGTACTTGCCCACGGCCATCTGCGCGAGCAGCGGCAGCAGGTTGCCCGGCTTGCCGACCGGGTCCTCGCCGATCAGGCCCGAGGGGTGAGCGCCGGCGGGGCTGGGCGAGAGGCATCAGCAGCGCAAGACGAGCCCGTCTCCTATTCACTCACTTGAAGTAGCGCAGGCCGATGGCGCGCCACGTCTTGGGATAGGCGTCGCACACGTCCTTGATGATGAGCTCGCTCATCTGCTTCGTGCGGCCGTACACGCTCTCGGCAGCCAGCGGCGTCGACTCCGGGATCGGGATTGTCTTGGGAATGCCGTACACAGTGGCGCTGCTCGAGTAGACGAGGCGCGTGACCTCGTGCGTCTGCATGACGCGCAGCAGCGTGATCAGGCCCGAGACGTTGACCTCGTAGTAGCTGTAGCGGGTGTCAGCCGGAGTGGCAGAGGATGAGGCAGCGAGTGCGGCAGTGCGACAGCCAGTTGGGTAGACACGCGGCAGCCACTGCAGCGGAGACGACACGTGCCAGTGCAGTGGCCAACGCAGGTGCCAGTGCCGCAGCCGTGCGACGGCCTGTGCTGCAGCCCATCCCTGTCCCTCGCCTGCCCTCGCGCAACTCACTCAATCGGGATCTCGCCGCTCTCGCCGACGGCCTTGAGCGCGGCGACGAGGATGACGCTCCAGATGGCGTCGCCCTTCTGCTTGTAGTCGGCAAAGATGCCGTCGAGCACCTTTGCGTCGCGCATGTCGCCCTTGACGACGTCGACGGTGCACGCGTCCTTGTCCTCCTGCGACGCATCGGCGGGCAGCTCGTCGCGCGCGATCTGCGAGACGCGCGTCATGGACTCGGGGAAGGAGTTGTGGAAGTTGTCGACGACTGGGAGCGTGTGTCAGCAGAGGGAGCAAGGCGCCGGCGGGCTGCGCCGCGGCCACTCACCGGTGACGGTGTACTTGCGCGTGAGGAGCACGCAGAGCACAATGTGCGAGCCGATGTAGCCGGCGCCGCCGGGGATGAGGACACGCTGCTTGGTCATGGTTGCGGGGGCGGGAGGGATCGCTGGAGGTGGTGCTGGAGGTGGTGGTGGGAAGGAGAGCCGTGCGGCGAGAGCAACATGGGCCAAGCAGGTGTGCGAGGCCGGCCGGCGGAGAAGCACACGCTGGCACGCAGCGCGCCGCGAAGCTCGCCCAAACGAACGCGCGTCGAGTGCCGACACTGGCCGCGTGCCTGGCTTCTGCCGCCACCGAACAGGCGCGCGCGCCGCGCGGCGGCGGAAGCTGGCGTACCGCCCGAGTGCCGGCGCGCCATGCGCCCGTGCGGCATTCTCGCCGCCGTCGCATGCTGCCAGCGTGAGCTTCCTCAGCCGTCGGCGGCACATGCTGCACTCATGCTGAGACAGAGCTCGTCCGGAGACAGCCTGTCGCGCCCAATCATGCGCCGGCCGTGCACGAGGGACCCAGACGCAGCAGGCGTGGACCCCGAGGTGCACCTTGCATGGAACGCCCGCCCACGGCGCGCGCCACACGCAGATCCGCGCATGCTGCGCCCGAGCCTCGCCGAGCCGCCGGCCCCGACGCGGGCGAGCGAGGCTGTGCACAGGCACCTCAGACACCGCTCTCGCCAGCTTCGTCTCTCACTCGCAGTCACGCGTCAGCAAGCGGTCGCTTTAGCGGTCTGCAGATCACAGGCCGGCTGTGGGCTGAATGGTGGGCATTGCGAGCTCTGAGTGCAGATCTAAGAAGGCCGCTCGCGACCACGTCAGAAGCTCGGCGAGTGCGGCAGCGAGTGTGCGCCGCCAGTGCGTCCGGGACTCTGTCCTGCGCCGGCGCCTTGTCCGTGCGCGAGGCCGTTGCCGCTACCGCCTCCGCCTCCGCCGCCTCTGCGCCGCGAGAGGAAGGCAGCGAACTCGGCGTCGGCGGCAGTGCCTCGCAGAGTCTGACGCTCGGCGTCGCCTCCGAGGTCCTGAGAATTGAGCGGGGTCAGCTCCGGCACAGGCACGCATCTCTACATCACTCACCATGCGTCCCACGGGCTCCTCTTCGTACGAGTACGGGAAGAGCTCGAGCGAGCCGCGCGACGGTCGGTGCTGCGATGGCGAGGCAGAGGCAGGCGAGGCGCCCGCCTCGGCCTCGCCCTCGCCGGCGGCAGCGTGGCCGCGCGAAGGGGCGCCGATGCTGCCACTGCCGGCACTGCCGCTGCCGCCGCCCGGCGTGCCACGCCCGCTGCGTGTGCCCCGCCCGAGCCCTACGCTGCCCGCCGGACTGCTGTTGTCCGTGTCGTACGCGTGCGGGCGCGCAAAGAGCGGCCGTGCGCCCGTCGAGATCGGCGCGGCAGCCAAGCCTCCGCGCGAGGCCGGCTCGGCGACAATGGGCGGCCCGCTGAGCGGACTGCGCGCAAAGTTCGGCGAGCTGGCGTTCGCGAGAGCAGCGCCGTCGCCGCCGCTCGGCGTTGCGCCAGCGCCCATGGCGGCGCCGCCTTCGCCGGAGCCCGGTGCATTGACCGAGGCAGACATGCGGCTCAGCAGCTCGTTGATCTGCGAGCGCGAGAGCGGCTGGCTGCTCGGGGCGCTGGTGCTTGCTTGCCGTGCGCGAGAGGCTCCCGGCGGGCCGCCGCGCCGAGCAAAGCTGCCGCTGCCAAGCCCGCTGGAAGCAGGATCGACGGCCGTCGACGACCCGCCAGAGCGAGGCAGCTCAGGGCGCGCAAGGCCCGGCGAGGCCTGCGGCACAGACCGCGCCCACGTCGATGTAGGCGCCTCGGCACGTCCCAGGGACCGCGAGTCGAGCATCCGCACGAGCTCTTCCAAGTCATCGTCTTGGCTGTCCGAGACGTTGCTCTGCAGGGCTGTCAGCTGGCGTTCCAACAAAGATGTGCAGCGTCGTACTCACCCGTCGTCGGTCGATGCGCGGCGACATGCGCGCCGCAGAGAGGCTCGACTCGCCTCTGCCGATGCTGCCCGGGCGAAACGCACTGCCAGCACTCGAGCCGTACTGGGCCGCATAATTCTGCCTGGCCTCAATGCGCGACTGCCAGCTGCGCGAGTACGTGGCGTCGGCGTCGCCGCTCGTGCTGTCGACGCTGGCGCCCGACGTATACGTGCGCGCCTGGCGATACGAGAACGTGCTGCTGTAGCGCTTGATCATCTGCGGCGCCACCGTCGGCTGCGTGCTGCCCGATAGCGTGCGCGATGCGATAGGCCGGCTGCCCTCTGGCTCTTCGCTGACGGGGCTGCTCGGCTTGCGCACGCCGGCGGCAAAGGCATCGGCAGTGATGCGCGGGGAGCTGCGCGGCAGAGAAGCCGTCGGAGACGTGGCCGACAGACTCGGCGCGTACGTCTGGAACACGCTGCGCAAGCTCGACGTCATACCGCCTGCGCCTGCAGCGCCAAACGAGGAGCGGAACGCGGGCGAGGAGGAGAGCGCCGATGGCTGCTGTGAAGCAGAGAGCTGCTGCGCCAGCGGAGAGGGAGACGAGGGCGAGTATGAGCCCGAGCGGAGTGCTGCAATACCTGACGCCCCGGGCACGCGCGATGCGTACGCGGGCCGCAGAGCGCCGGACGCAGACGCGGCAGCGACCGTCGGCGAAGGCGGACTGCTCTGTGCTCCATTCGCGTCAGCAAAAGCAGGCCTGACGCATGCAGCTTGGCGATCTCACCCTCTCTGAGCTGTAGCTGCTGAGGGTGCGCAACCTCCGCTCGCCGCCGATCGTCGTGCTGGCCCGCCTGCCGTGCGTCAAAAATGCCGCACCTTCGATCTGGGTGGCCGGACTGGCCAGGCTGCCACGCGTGCTCAGAGGGCTGGTACCGCTGCCGATGCCGGTGCCGAGCGCGACGCTGACTGATGGCGGGCCGCTGACGCCACTGCGCAAGCTCGATAGCCCAGCCAGTGGCTTCGACGAGGCCGAGGCCGGAAAGACGCTGGTCGTCGGCGCAGGATTGCGCAGCAGGAGACCCTCAGTCAGCGCGGGAGAGCCCTGCGGCGACGAGCCGGCGGACGAGACAGCTGTGCTGGCCCCTGTGCCCGACATCGGCGGCGAGCCAGACAGCTGCGCGCGGCCGGCCGTCAGAGCGCTGACGCGCTTGTTCGCCGTCGTGGATAGCAGCGAACGAGGTGCAGCCGCCTCTGTGGCAGCCGGCGCAGTCGCCTGCGAAATGTCAGGTGAGCAGTATGCCAAGGTGAAGCGCTTTCAAAGCAGCTTACTGCGGCTGCGCTCGGCCGCTTAGCTGCCGGCCGAAAGTAGTCTTCGTCGATGTCCAGCACGCCCACTTCCTCTTGCGCATTCTTCGGCTCCTCGACCTCGAACTCGGTCTCCGCACGATACTCGACTGAGAGACGCATGGAGCTGTGGAGTGTGAGCGCAAGTGCAGACTCGCACAATGTTCTGCTTTGTCTCACCCGAAGGCAGTCTCGATCGCGTCGAGCTTGCTCTCCTTGGTCTTGCTTGATGCGCCCGTGAGACTCTTCCCTATCTCTAGCACCTGCGGCGCCTCTTCCACCTCGCCGGCAGACATGCGCAGGCCTATCCGCAAACTGTTGTCCTCGGGCAGCCGCTCACAGAGCCCAGCAGCGGGTAGCGTTTGGAGCAGTGCGTCCAGCTGGGCCAGGCACCCGGCCAGGGCGGTGGTCAAGTCCGCCTGCGAGGCCGGCGAAGCGGGCTTGACAAGGCTGTGGCCGAGTCAGGATGCAGGTCGGCTGATGCACGCGATCTGTTCACTCACACAAAAGCCACTTTCCAGCGCTCAAGCACGATGCCTTGCTTGCTCGGAGAGCTCGGCTGCGCTGATGCTAGCTCTGGCCCCCTGAGGCGCAGCAGATGGCCACTGGGCAGCGCAGCGAAGTCGAGGATGGTTTCGAGCAGCAGAGCCGGTATGTACTCGGGCAGCGGAGCGGTGTGCAGATGCAGTGACGGCAGCACAGACTCGGGCACAAGCGTCGAGACTGAGCTCCAGAGCGCGAGCTCGTCTGCGAAGAGCGCAGCATCTGATGGAGCATCGGAGAGCTGTGCGCCTGGCGTCAGCGCGCTGCCATTGCTGCCTGATACAGCGGAGGTCGGCAGCTGCTCGGCCGCGTCACGTCTGCTGCGGTACAGACAGCTAGACGCGGACCCACCAGTGCACTCAAGGAACCAGCCTCTGCTTCACGACCAGTGCACTCACCCATGCCTGCGCCTGCTCGGCACTGCCAGTCGCACTCGTAGCAGCGCTGCCGGAGGAGCCGTGCTGTGCACGCCGAGCCGCGATGCGCGCGACGGCCGCGGCACAGAAGCGAGCGACGAGGGCATCGAGCTGCGCCCACTCGCCCGCGGCAGGCACCGGCGTGGAGCTCATTGCGGGCGAGGCGAGGCGACGAGGCGAGGCATGCCCGGAGCGGCGCGTGTAGGCTGGATGTGGAGGCGGGCCGCGAGGGTGCTCCGGCGCGGAGCAGAGACGGGCGGCGAGGATGCCGCTGTGGGGACTCGCGGCTGCGCTCGTGTGAGCTGCGCCAACTGATGCTGAGCGCCGAGGAGCAGGTGGGCGGTGCGGCGTGGTGGTGATAAGGCAGGCCGCTGGAGGCGCCCCCACGCCATCGGGAGCCGCTGCGCGCTGCGCGTCTGCATCTCGCCGATGCGCCGTGCCGCACCGGCCCCGCCTGCGCCTGCGCCCGCCGCTCCCTTGACGCGATGATCCCGCCGCACCGCCGCAGGCGCACGCCATCGCTGCGCACCCCTGCCGCTGCACCCGCTTCACTCGTCCCGTCTGCCCCTGCGGCAGGCAGCATCCGCGAGCAGGGGCTGGGAGTGCGTCTCCGAGGCCAAGGCGCGCCATTTGATAAGGCGGCCGGCCGGCGAGAAGAGACCCTCTTGGCCGAGATCGCCGAATACAATGAGCGAGGCCGAAGCTTCAAGAGGAGGAGCCGGCGTTGTATTCGCAGCACGGGCCACTCGCGGCGCGGGGCGCCCTTGTGCGCGCGCGCATGGCCAGCTGCCGTGCCCCTCCCTGAACAGGTCGGCGGGCGCTGCCTCGCCTCGTCTTACCGCACCGATGAGCAGTCCTTTTAGCGTCAAAATGTAAGGCCTTGCACCTTCTTGCGACTGCGGGAGAGTCCTAGATCAGGCGCATGTCTGGACGCCGAGCTCGCTCTTACGGCCAAGCAGCTTCAACGAGGTGCGATGCCCTGACATGCTGCTGTCTAGGCTCCTTGTCGAGCCGCAATGCGAACCTGTGAATGATCCGTGCAATGGCTCAACTACGATAGAACTGCGCCACCGAGCTGTGGTGGGCAGGTCAGACCTTCGATGTGCGAGCTGCCCTTGGAGGGCACACGGGCACACACAGCGAGGTCACGTGCCGTACGCGCCCCTGTCTGGCGCGCGCGCCGGATGGCCCCTGACGGCGACGCGCCGGCCGCTGCGCTGGGCAGCGAGCGGGGAGCAAGCGAAGGCGAGCCTCGAGCGTCATCATCGTGCTCGCGAGGCACCTCTTCTGCTGCTGCCTGCATCCGCTGCGCCTGTTGCCTCCGCGCCCTCACCTCCTCCTCTCTCCACCGGTCCGCAGCCTCGTTGCACTCTTGCCCAGCCCCTTGCTTCAAGCGTCCCGCAGCAGCAGCTCTAGTCGCCGCACCTCGTGCAGCGCACGCACACCTCCTGCCGCCGGCACACACCTGCCCTCCACACCCGCACCATGAGCGTGCGCCACGGCGCCGCCCACGACGAGGGCGCGCCGCTCGTCCTCGATGCCGACAACACCGACTACTACGACGAGACGGGTGAGTCGCACGGCGCCAGCGCTGCCGAGGCCGTCGAGGGTGCGGCGGCGGTGGAGGCGTCTGTCTGGCTGCGTGCTCTCAGCGTGCCGTCACTGCGTGCGCGTCGAGTATGCACCCCAAGTCGGCGGCACGGCTCCACGCCGGCCTGTCCAGCACAGCACAGGCCCTTCGGGCGGAGATGTTGAAGCTGCGCCGCGGATGGGAGCATGCTCGCGATGCGGCTGTGCTGTGCTGCGCGGCGGCGGAGCTGGGCGTCCAGCAACACCACGGCGAGATTTGGGCCGCGGCGCGGGCGCCCCTCTGCGAGCACAGCCTCGGAGTCGGCCCTGGGCGAGATCTGCGTCTGCGTGCGCGCGCGGCGCGGCGCGCTGCCAAGCCCCTCGGCGGCGCGCGGTGCCGCGGCACGGGAGCAGCAGCAGCGATGCGCGGCGCGCGCTGACGCAGGGTGCAAGCGCCGCCGCGGCGGCAGCAGGCGACCCCTGAGCAGGCTCGCCAGCGGCACTCAGCGGGGCCGCCTCCTGGGTCGTCTGCCGCCTGCCGGCCGAGCAAGGTGCTTCTCTCGCAAGGCACCATGCATGCGTCCGAGATCCTCGCGCCGGGCCTTGGCAGCGCTTGTGCTCGGTGCTTAGAGGCCGCACCGGTCACGCGCTCGCCGGCCTGCAGCCACATAAAGCGTGCTCGCCGTGCTGAGGCATCCTGACGGTCCCTCCCCAGGTCTCCCACCGCCGCACCGTCTCTCCTCGCACGTCGGCCACTCGCCCTACGCCGCCGCCTCGCCGCGCCACTCCTACATCGACCCGTTCAGCAACGCTCGCTCGACGGGCTCCTTCGACCTTGACAACCCGCGCGCCTCGCTGCACTACCCGCACGCCGACGCCGCCGGCATGTCGCACCAGCCGCCGAGCTTCTCCTTTGCCAACGGCGGCGCGCCCGGCAGCCCGTCGTACGGCCGCCTCGAGAGCAGCGAGCCCGTGCAGCAGTGGGGGCGCTCCGAGTCGAGCACGTCGCTGGCCACGGGCGCACAGCGCGACCGCTACATGCAGCGCCGCGAGCTCGAGGCGGGCGCGGCCGCAGGTGCCGGCGCCGCTGCCGTATACGGCTACGGCGAGAAGGCCGGACGGTCCGGCGCAGGCCCTAGCCGGCGCAAGTGGTGGATCATCGGCGGCCTCGTGCTGCTCGTCGTCGCCGTGGCCGGCACGGTGGCGGGCGTGATGGTCTCGCGGAATAGCTCGTCGAGCTCGAAGAACGTCGCCGGCGTCGTGCAGACGTCTGACCCCAACGATCCCTCGAGCTTCTCCAAGAGTGCGCTTTGCTGCTACAGCTCCGCCGCTGCTCTCATGCTCACCCCTCACGCACAGACCCGGCGCTCAAGCAGTCCTTCTGGGGCATGTGCTACACGCCGCTCAACTCGCAGTACCCCGCCTGCGGCGACACACTGCCGCAGGTCATCGAGGACATCCAGCTTGTGTGCGTGCGGAAACTGTCAGGCCCGCCGTTACGCTTGCTGACCCGCTCCCGCAGCTCGCAACTCACCAACCGCATCCGCCTTTACGGCGCCGACTGCAACGTGCCGAGCTACGTGCTCAACGCCGTCAAGCAGACCAAGGTCGACATGCAGGTCTGGCTGGCCGTGTGGGTGCCGCAGCCGGCCGACGACCCCGACGACGCCACGTACAACCGGCAGGTCAGCGAGGTGCGCAAGGCCATCGAGGAGTTCGGCGTCGAGCACGTCGCCGGCATCACCGTCGGCAACGAGTACCTGCTCAACGGCGGCCCGGCCGACGCGCTCATCACCAAGATGGCCGCGATGCGCACCATGCTTGCCGGCATGAACCTCGGCAAGACGATCCCCGTCGGTACGGCCGATGCCGGCTCGATGGTCACCACGTCGCTCGGCGCCGGTAGCGACTACGTCATGGCCAACGTGAGTGCTGCTTGTCGGAGGTGCGGCGAATGCCTACGCTGATACATCTCTCCACAGGTTCACCCGTGGTTCGGCGGTGTGCCGGTGGACCAGTCTGCCGGCTGGGTGTGGTCGTACATGGCGAACCACGAGGTGCGTCGCCGTGACATGCCCACCTCTACGCCGCGTCTGACGCCCTTCCCTGCAGCCTGCCACAGCGCGCCTGGCCGCCAACGTGCCGCAGCTTTACGTCGCCGAGACGGGCTGGCCGACGGGCGCCAATGGTGAGCCACCTGTGCTGTCCTCCCGCCGCACGCTGCTGACACTCCACCCGCAGAGACGCGTCTCGAGACGCTCGGCCCCGCCGTGGCCGGCATCGAGGAGCTGAACCGCTTCATGAGCGACTACGTCTGCGCGGCGAACCGCAACGCGACGGCTGCGACGCCCGACCCCTTCTCGTCATACTTCTTCTTCGAGGCCTTCGACGAGCCGTGGAAGGACGCGCTGTACGGCGGCGTCGAGGCGCACTGGGGCCTCTTCACGAGCGACAAGAAGCTCAAGGAGGGCCTCGTCATTCCGGACTGCTCGTGATGTCTCCTCTGCTGATGCCCTGTTACGACTGCTCCCGTCTCTCTCGCCGTGCGCCCTCTGCCTGTGCTGCGCGGGCGAGGAGCTGCTGCGCGGTGCGCTACTGTACATGTATACCTGCTGCTGCTGCTGCTGTCAACGATGCCCCTCGACCCCGGCGCATGCATCATGTGTGGGCGTGCTGGTCAGGCGCGAAGCTCGCATCTGCAGAGCGGCGGCGCCGCGGCCGGAGATAAGCGGCCCGGCCGGCCGGCCGGCCGCGGCACTGCGCCCGCAAGCGCATGCGGCGTCGCAGCGACGACGTCCAGCCAAGCCCTCGCCGGCTGAGCGTGCGGTGTCCTGGAATGCAAAAGGAGCACGCAGTGCTGCTGTTCCGAGCGCAGAGTGTGCCTCCGAGGGCCGAGCCTGTCAGGCGGGTGCTATTTGCGAAGGCTGCGATCCTGCGCCGCACGTCCGTGAGACGGCTTTTTGCGTGATGGGCGCGGCGGCGCGGCGCCGCGGGACCCTTCCAAGCGGCCCACGCCGGACTGGGCCGGTGCCTGGCGCCTCAGCTCGCTTTCGGCCGCCTGGCTCTTGCCGTCCCGCTCCATCCTCTCCCATCCAAGCCGCCCAGCAGCACCGCCGCCGCCTCTCCACACCCCCGCACCGCCGCTGTTGCCGCACCCGCCGCCGCCATGGGCCTTCTCTCGCTCGGCACGCCGCTCGACTGGCCCGAGGCGCAGGCGCTGGCGGAGCATGTGCGCGAGCACGGCATCACCCAGTTCCTCAACCTCTGGGCCAAGATCAAGGACCGCCGCGGCGACGGCCTGCTCTGGGGCGACGAGATCGAGTACATCGTCGTCGCCTTCGACGACGGCGCCCACGACGCGCGCCTCTCGCTGCGCCAGGCCGAGATCCTCGGCGTGCTGGCGCAGAGCGACGCCGAGACGCGCGCCGCACTGCCCGCCGGACGTGCCGCCGACATCCCCACGTTCCACCCCGAGTACGGGCGCTTCATGCTCGAGAGCACGCCGGGCGCGCCGTACGGCGTGGCGCCGCGCCAGCTGTGCCTCGTCGAGGCCAACATGCGCCTGCGCCGCCGCATCGCGCGCAAGCACCTGCTGCCGCACGAGCTGCCCGTCACGCTCACCTCCTTCCCGCGCCTCGGCGTCACCGATGCGCCCTTCACCGAGCCGCCGCTCGAGGCGCGCGGCAACGCCAGCCGCAGTCTCTTCCTACCCGACGAGGTCATCAACCCGCACGCGCGCTTCCCGACGCTGACGGCCAACATCCGCAAGCGCCGCGGCGCAAAGGTCGCCATCAACATGCCCATCTTCCACGACACGAACACGCCGCGGCCGTTCATCGACCCGAGCATCCCGCGCGGCCGCGACTGGTTCCCCGAGGACGCCGAGGCGGCCGCCGGCGCCGCGCTGCCGGACCACATCTACATGGACGCCATGGGCTTTGGCATGGGCTGCTGCTGCCTGCAGACGACGTTCCAGGCGTGCAGCGTGCAGGAGGCGCGGACGGTGTACGACCAGCTGATCCCCGTCGGCCCGCTCATGCTGGCTCTGACGGCGGCCAGCCCGGCGTACCGCGGCTACCTGGCGGACGTCGACTGCCGCTGGAACGTCATCTCGGCGGCGGTGGACGACCGCACCAAGGAGGAGCGCGGCCTGGAGCCGCTGAAGCACAGCCGCATGGTGATGCCCAAGAGCCGGTGAGTGAAAGTGCGAGAGTGAGCAGCGAGCTGGGCGCTGAGACGTCTGCCCAGCTACGACTCGGTCGACAGCTACATCGCGCAGGACCCGGCGAACCGGCCAGAGTACAACGACAACCCGCTGCCCGTCGACGAGAAGGTGCAGGCGCGGCTCGAGGCGGCCGGCATTGACCGGCTGCTGGCGCAGCACCTGGCGCACCTCTTCATCCGCGACCCGCTCGTCATCTTCTCCGAGATGGTCGACCTCGACGACGAGCAGTCGATGGACCACTTTGAGAACATCCAGAGCACCAACTGGCAGACGATGCGCTTCAAGCCGCCGCCGCCGGGCGGGCAGATTGGCTGGCGCGTCGAGTTCCGCAGTATGGAGGTGCAGATCACCGACTTTGAGAACGCGGCCTTCTCGGTCTTCATTGTGCTCCTCACGCGCGCGATTCTGAGCTTCCACCTCAACTTCTACATGCCGATCTCCAAGGTCGACGAGAACATGGCGCGCGCGCATGTCCGCGACGCCGTGCACACGCAGAAGTACTTCTTCCGCAAGGACGTGCTGCGCGCCCGGCCACGGCATCATGCGCGCGACGTCTCGGCGGGCGGGCGGGGCGTGCGCTCGGGCACGCCGCGCGGCTCACGGGCCTCGAGCCCAACGCGCGGCACCTCGGCCGTGCGCGGCACCGCCAGTCCGGCGCCCAGCCGCACGACCAGCCGCGCGCCGAGCCCCGAGCTCGGGCCCGTGGAGGACGAGTACGCCGAGTTCACGATGAACGAGCTCATCAACGGCAAGGGCGCCGAGTTCCCGGGTCTCATCGGGCTCGTATACAGCTACCTCGACTCGCTCAACATCGACGTCGAGACGCGCTGCGAGATGGCGCTCTACCTCGACCTCGTCTCGAAGCGCGCGTCTGGTGAGTGTTGCAGACGTCGAATGTGCGATGCCGGTCCTGACGCACGCCGCGCCCAGGCGAGCTCATGACGACGGCGACGTGGATCCGCAACTTTGTGCGCTCGCACCCGGCGTACAAGTTCGACTCGGTCGTCAGCGCCGAGATCAACTACGATGTGAGTGCGATGCGAGAGGCGCGCGGCTGCTCAGCTCCTGACCCCTCTCCCAGATGATCAAGAAGCTCGACCGCATCGAGCGGGGAGAGGAGGACGCGCCAGGGTTCCTGGTGAGTCTGGCGCACGAGCGCGCGCTCGACCTCTGCTGACACCGCTCTGCACAGCCGAAGAACTACGCGCGACGGCGCCAGGCGTTCGGCGCCGAGGGGTAATATATAGAGCCAGCATGCCACCACATGCCGGCCAGGGCCGCGTCTAGTAATCACACGAGTCACGCATTTCTGTCCTGATTAGGTCGATTGAGGTGCACACGAAGCCGGACGTGCAAGAGGATGAAGGCTGCGAGGCGGCAAGGAGGCGCGCGCGCTTACTCCTCGTCGTCGGACTGCTCCTCCAGGAACTGCGTCGGGGACGTGAGAAAAGCTCTGCTGACGCACGCATCGAGACTCACCTTGACGAGCGGCGCAGCGGCAGCCAGGAACTCGCTCTTGCCCTGGGGCTTGTGACCCTTTTGGTGCCAGACTGCGCATGCCGGATGAGCACGCGCACGGAGCAGCGCTGCGGAGCGCGCCACTCACAGATGATGGCAGAGTCCGACACGACGTCGGCCGAGTAGAGCACCTTGAGGAACGGCACAAAGTTGGCCACGGCGGCCTCGGCGTACAGCTGCAGCTGGATCTGGTTGATGCTGCGCAGCGTGTGAGCGACTGAAGGCCGGGCCACACGCATGCGGCACACTCACAGCGCAATCTGAGCCTTGGGCGTCTGCGCAAAGGGCTCGAGGATCGGCGCGTACGCCTTGGCGAGCTTGGCGGCGCGCTCCACGGGCTGGTCCTTCATGAGGCCGTCCCACGCGACGGTGACCTGTGCCGCGCATCAGCGCCCTGCCCTGCAAATCACTAGCAGCCCACTCACAAAGTCCTCAGGCGCCACCGCCATCTTGGTGCGCGACTCCTTGAGGAAGTCGATGATCTCCTCGCGCGCCGCCTCGTCGCTCTCCTCGGGCGTGTCGCTGACGCTGCCGCGCATCTCGCGCAGGCGCTGCACGATGCTGTCGCGCAGGTCCTTGGCGGCACGCTTCTGGAAGTACTCGCCCACGGGCGCCAGGCCGACGCCGGAGAAGTGGCTCGAGACCAGGTTGGCCTGCGCGCGCTTCGTCTGCGGGAAGAAGGGCAGCGCATCCTTGATGCCGCCCTTGCGCAGCGCCGAGCCCAGCGCGTCCATGTTGCCCTCGGCCAGGTACGTCTTGCACACCTGGTCGAAGAAGGTGATGGCCAGGTCGTCCTTGGCCAGCGCATCCTTCTGCAGCACGGTCAGCACGTTGGCCGCGACGAGCGACTGCTGGATGAAGAGGCCCGTGGCGATGGCGAGCTTCTCGCGCTGCTCGGGCTCGAAGCGCGTAATGTACTGCAGCAGGTAGCGCATCGTCGACTCCTCGAGCGGCTTCTGCAGGAACTTGTAGCGCCGGATCACCTTGTCGATCGTCGTGACGACGGGCTTGACATGCTCAAGAGTCGCCGTCTTGGCCGCGAAGACCGAGAAGACCGAGTTGGGCGCATCATCGAGAGGCGAGCCGCCGGGAGCCAGGAGGCCGCCGCTGAAGATGGAGGAGGCATAAGTACGGCGATGCGCCAGCATGCAGGAGATGCAACGCACGCAATCAGGATCTCGAAGAGCTGGTCGCTGTACCTGCGGAGCACCAAGCGTCAGCAGCGAAGTTTGCGATGCCTGCCTGGCGCAGCTCGCGGCGAACACTCACTTGCGGTAGTCGAGGGTGTTGCCCGCCTTGTCCAGCGCAGAGGCAAACCCGTCCCAGTCGTCGGCGGCCGAGACGCCGTCGAAGTACTTGTAGAGTGCGTCACGGAAAGCTGCAGTGCCAGATTGAGCGCTGTCCGAGGAGCGGCCTTCACTGCGGCAAGCTGCTCTCTGCTGCTCTCTGATGCGCTCTCACACCCTAGCTAGCTATCCGGACTGCAGCCTTGACCTGTATCCCGCCGCATGCCCTGCGCACCACCCGCGGCCCCGTCCAGCGAGCCGCCGCTGCGCCACTCACCCTCGGGCTCGAACTTTGCCTGGCTCTTGACGACGCCCTTGCGCTGCTTGATGCGCGTGCCGGTGAGCGTGGGCTTCTCGACCTTCTGCGGATGCGTGGGGTGTGCAGCAGCAGCAGCAGTGCCGGGGCCCGTGGGAGTGGAGGTCATGAACAAGGGGCCTGCGCGGAGGGGCGGGAGGGCGGGAGAGGGAGAGTGCTGGTGCGGGCGTCAGAGGCGGCGACGCGCGCGCAAGGGCAGCGGGCAGTGCGGCTCACGTGGTGCGTGTGCGGTGCGAGGTGGCGAGGCGTGTGCGGGCGCGAGGCAGAGGGTAGCAGCTGGTGGTGGTAGTGGGATGCGAGATGATGCGGCTGCTCGTCGTCGGCGGTGCGCTGCTGCTCCTCGGCCGGAGCGTCTGTCGTGCGCGCGACCGTCGGCCTCTCTCGTCTGCTGGCGCTCTGCCGAGGCTTCTCTCCGCCGGCACGGCTCTCGGTCTTCTGGCGGCGGGCGCGGGAACGGTCTCGCTGCGCCGCCGCCGCCGCGCGCCCACACGCCACGCGGCGCGGCGCACGAGCATGCGGGCGACAGCAACACTGCGCTGCCTCTTGTCTCGCCTCCTCCACGCTCGCCCCACACACCTCGACACCATGTCGCGCCCCGCACAGAGCAAGGCGCAGAACGACGCTAACGCTCGCACCCTGCGCGCCCTCGTCAAGCAGCCCGAGAACAAGACGTGTGTCGACTGCGTGAGTGGCACGGCGGGCGAGGTGCGCGACGCAGCCCAGCTGACTCGGCGATGCTCAGAAACGCAACGGTGAGCAGCGTGCTCGGACAGAGTAGGCCAGGCGATACAGAGAGTGCAGCTCGCATAGCTGTCGCGCGGAGCAGGCTCCAGGCTCGACGTGTCGGAGAGGCAGCATGTCCGCAGCTGCGGTGACAGCTACGCTCTGCTGCCGACGCCGCTCCGCTGCACACGCTGACCGCTCTCCTCCAGACCCGCGATGGGCCTCGTGGAACCTGTGCGTGCCTCTCGCACGTGGAAAGCGCCGCTGGCTCTGCTGATGTCCGCTCCAGTGGCTGCTTCCTGTGCATCCGCTGCTCCGGCATCCACCGCAGCATGGGCACACACATCTCCAAGGGTGCGCCGCCTGCGCTTCTTGCGTCACTTCGCAGCAGCTGAGCCTTTCGCTCGGCAGTCAAGTCGATTGACCTCGACATCTGGACGCCCGAGCAGATGGCCTCGGTGCAGAAGTGGGGCAACCGGCGCGCCAACGCTTACTGGGAGGCGCACCTGAAGGCCGGACATGTGCCGCCAGAGCACAAGATTGAGAGCTTCATCCGCAGCAAGGTGAGTCGTGCGCGGGCGTGTGGTAAATCAGTCGGCTGAGGCAGCGTGTGGTCCGCAGTACGAGACGAAGAGATGGGCGAAGGAAGGCCCGCCGCCGAGCGACCCCAGCGTGCTGGACCAGGGCGGTGCCGCTGCGTCGCCCGCAGCAGCAGCTCCGGTGAGTGCTGTATCTTCTGAACGATGCGGTGGTCGCTAAGATGGGCGCTTTGCTGCAGGCTGCTGCCGCCGCGCCCGCCGCTGCTGCCTCGTCGAGCCGCCCGGCGCCGGTCATCGACCTGATGTCGGAGCCAGAACCAGCTGCGGCACCTGCGCCGGCCGCTGCCGCCGCTCCTGCCGCCCGCGCCGCTGCTGCGGCACCTGCTGCTGCGCCCGCGAAGGCCAGTGGAGGCGGCGGAGGTCTCTTTGACCTGGACTGGAGCGAGCCGGCGCCGAGCGCCACATCGCCGACATCGCCATCGCTCGCTGCCGGCGGCGCGCGCGGCAAGAACGACATTCTCTCTCTCTTCTCGCAGGCGCGGCCCGCTCCGCCGCCACAGTCGGCAGCGGCTGCACCGGCGAATTCGGGCGGCTTCGACGGCCTGGATGCGTTTGGCGGGCTGAGCATGGGTGCGCCGGCGCAGGCCAAGCCCAGCGCCGCTAACCCGTGGGCCCAGCCGCAAGCTGCCGCGCCGGCTGCGCCGTCTGGCGGTGGCGGCGGCTTCGACGTGTGGGGCGACATGACGAGCGCCAACAAGTTGGCCACGACGCAGCAACCCGCGGCCTCCGGCAAAGACGCGTTCGGAGACTTGGCATGGGGCGAGTGGAAGTGAGCAGCACACGACTCGCAGCCCTGCTCGGACGCTTCGTCGCAAAAGATATATCCGTTTGGCACCTGTGCTTGCATTTCCATCGCGTGCAGTGAGCGGGCTAGGAGTAGCCTTGGCTGATCATCCAGCGCTCGACGTCCTTGACGCTCTTCTCGTCTGCGTCGTGCGGCACGACGAGCACGCGCAGCTTCTTGGGCGCGCGGCCCTCGCCATCGAAGTGCTCTGCGCCGACGACGATGAGGCCGCTGATGCGCGGGTCGCTGCCAGCCACCTGCGCCAGCGCCACCTCGCTGCCGGCGTCGCCGCGCACGAGCAGCAGCGGCTGCCGCTGCGTCGCGGCCAGACGCAGCTGCGCCGTGAGCTCTGGGAGCGGCAGCGGTCAGCAGATGTCCGACCGTCGCGGCGCATGACAGGCCCACTCACCCTCGCCCAGCCGCTCCACGGTGGCCTCGCCGCCCTCCACAGCAATGTTGAGCAGCTGGCAATCGTAGCCGGCGTCGCGGAAGTAGCCCACCCACGACTTCCACCTGGGTAGCGAGCGTCAGCGAGTAGAACGGCGCTACTAACTGCGGTGTGCTGCGAATCTCTCATATCTCTCCCACTCGGCGCGGCTGTCACTCTTCCACGATGCCTACTTCGCCTGCCTCGCGTCCACTCTGCCTGCACCGTTTGCCCCTACTCCGTCGCACCCACTCACTTGTCGCGGCCCTCGCCCTCGCGCGTCATGAAGACGAGGTGCACCGGCTGGCGGCGCATCGCCAGCGGGCTGGCCTCGCGCCAGAGCGAGCTGGAGGCGCTGCGGGCCGTGTTGACGCCGTCGTCGGCGCGCAGCAGCGGGGCGCAGGTGTAGAGCGGCGCGGCGGCGGCGAGGCTGAGGCCGGCGGCGCGGGCCAGACGCAGCGCCGGGCGCACGCTGCGTGCTGCCGCTGCACCGCTGCCGCTGCTGCTGGCGATGCGCAGGCTGTGCGCGCCGAGTGGGCGCAGGAGATGCGAGAAGGCCATGGTGTGGTGGTGTGAGAGAAGGAGTGGAGGGGCCCGTGGGAGCAGCGGCCGGATGACGCTGAGGCGCAGCCACCGCACGAGCCACGCCGCGCCGCTGCGCTGCATGGAGCGAGGAGGTCGAGCAACAGGCGGCGCCGCTTGCTTCCGCTCCACCACCTCGGCGGCACCGCACGCTCTGCTCAGCGCATCCTCGGCGCGGCATGCGTCCAATACATCGCCTCAGGGCCATACATGCGCCCGCGCTCGGGTCGAGAACAGGCACACCTCGGGTTCTGCGCACTCTCATCGAACGCTCGCAACTTCGCTGCAGCCAGCTCCTGCAGGAACGGTACGACATGGAGGCACCTTGCGCGCTGCTCCTCGCCATGTCTGCTCCTCTGCCGACTCTTACTACTCTCTTCAGCGCAGCTCCTGGCGTGAGAGCGGCACATGAGCTGCGAGGGCATCGAAGGTATCCCTTGCGGCTGTCAGGAGTTGTGCCTGAGCCAAGGCTGCTCTTGCATGTCGCGTCGGCGCACATAGGGCGGAAGTGGGCGCTTGAGCGAGCATTCGGCGACAGAGTTCGCGTACCTGATGAGTCGAAGCGTTGTCCACGTCGGTGGGCGCAATGAGACAGGGGTGCGCCACGTTGCAAGTGCTCTCGCAAGGGCGACCTGCGCTCCACGAGACGGACGACGTGCTGCGAAGGACGAGCTCCTCTTCGCTCTTGCGCCCAAGCACCTAGCACAGCACATCCAGGTCCCGCTGTGGCGCTCATGGTACCTTAACGCCTGCGCTCCAGGAGCAGGGCAGCAGACGCGCTGCCTTCCAGGAGCTTCGTTCGATGCGCCTGCCGCGCCCACGTGTTCCTCAGGGGTCACTGACGGGCGCAATGCCGCCTCCTGCCGAGCAGATCTCTCGTCCGCGCCCATCAGGCAGATTGCGCCGAGAGAGCGACCGGCTGCCTTAAGACGACGCTGCTCGGCTCCGGACCCCGACCTTTCGCTCCATCCTCCCTTTGCTTTCGCTCATCGTGCCGCTCTCTGACGCGTGCTTTTCTTAGCTTTCTCCACTGCGGCTGGCCGCAGTCCCTTTCTTGCTTCTTCTCACCCACACACTCGCTCGCCGCTCGTCCGCCATCATGAAGCCGTCTCACCTGCAGCAGACGCTGATGAGCTTCAAGATCCAGCCGGCGCAGACGGCCGCGCACCACTTTCCGGCGCCGCTGTCGCCGCACTGGACCGCCCCGCCGTCGCCGCGCATCATTGTCCCGAGCCCTCGCCTGATCTATCCGGCCAGTCCGTGAGTAGAACTTCGGCCAGTACGCTTCGGCTGCCGACTGACCAGCCGTACAGACTCGCTCGCCACCAATTCGATCACCATCAGTCGCACGGCCACCAGCAGCGCTACGGATTACCGCAGTCGTACGGCCACAAGCACTCGCATGGACACCACCAGGCGTACGGCCACCATCAGCCGCACGCGCACCACGGCTCTTACGCGCACCAGGCCGTGCCGCCTTCGCCGGGTCTGGCACTGCCCAGCCCGTGAGCAGCCACGGCAGACGCTCGCTTTGACCCCTGCTGACCCTGGCATGCGCAGCGCGCACCACCGCTCCTTTGACCTGTCCTTCGAGCGCCTGAACAATCGCACGATCCGCGATCTGGCGCTGGCCAAGACGCGCCGCGGCATCGAGCCGACGTATGCGCCCGAGTGTGTCGAGGAGGTGGACGAGTGGGAGACAAGTCCTCGGCGCAGCGAGCAGCGCGACTCAGGCGAATCGCGCGACTCGCGCGGCTCGCCGCGCAAGGGCATCCTCAAGCGCAACACGTGAGCATCTGCCTGAGACCGTGGACGGGGCTGCGGTGCTGATCGGCAAGTGAGCACAGGCACTGGAACAGCATCCGAGCATCGGAGTACCACTACCTGCTCCAGCCGGCGGAGCCTGTGCGGCGAGTCAGTTTCTCGGAGTGAGTACCAGGGCCAGCGGAGTAGGTGGCCAAGCTCACCGTCTCGTTCGCAACAGCGACGACGAGGTTTGTGAGCTGCCTGCGTTCAACGCAACCAAGACCAACAAGGCGCGCTACACCATGGCCGAGCCGTCGTACAAGCCGCCGGTCGAGCACCGAGTCGTGCAGCGCCGGCCATCGCTGCCCTCTCTCTCGGCCATCGGCTCTTCGCTGCGCCGCCGCTCATCGGCGAGCTCCGTCTGGTCGAGCAAGTCCAAGTCGAACCGCCTCAGCCTCAAGCCCGAGGCGCTCGTCGAGGGCGCGACGGACGACGATATCCCGGCGCCCGTCTTTGTCAGCTGAGCTCCCTCGGGAGCTTTGAGCCGCCTCCCTTCTTCTCTCCTTCTCCATCCCCGACTCCCCTAATGTCTCGCGCACTGGTGGGCGAGCCTCTCAATCCATTCACTAACCCCTCATGAGATGCAGCGCTCGACGAGGTCGTCTGGCACGCGGCCGTACAGGTACTCGACAACGCGCACGAGCGGCGTCCAGTCCAGCACGCTCGGGCTCGTCTGATCCTCGCGCAGCAGTCCAGAGGCCAGCGTGACCATCTCCTGCCCGTAGGCCAGCATGCGGACAAAGTGCTGGGCATCCATGGTCCGCCAGACCTCCACAACGACCTCGGAGCCCAGCGCCGGCCAGCGGATCGTGCCGCTCTGCGCCAGCGTCTTGAGCAGCCGAACCATCGTGCCTGGCAGCAGATGCTCAGCGGTCAGCGGCACAGTGCACGCCGCAGCTACTCACCATCATGGCCGATGAAGAGCTGCGCGCGCTTGGCGCTACCCGCTTCGATCTTCTGAAGCGCTCGTGCCAGCTCGAGCGCGAAGGCTCCGAAGCTGTACTTGACATAATCGTCGGCGCGAGGTGACACATTCCAGATGTAGCTGCCGGCCATCAGTGTCTGCAGAGCGATGCGCGAACGAGACGTGCTCACTTGTACTCGAACGTGCCTGCCTCATACATGGCGTCGGCCGTCTCTTGCGTGATGCCTGCCGGCAGTTCGTGGCCATGACACTGCCGAGACGCCTGGAATCGAATATCAGCGGCTTTTCGAAACTGTTCGGCTAGCTGGAGCGCGCACTAGGAAGTCGAAGGCATGGTCGATCCAGGTATTCCACGACGAGATGTTGCCTGTGCCGAGTGCCTGATTGATGGTGTTGAACTGCGGCTGAATGCTGTCCAGGTGGTCGCGCCATGCTTGCTCTTGCTCGATCTGCGTAGATGGTACTCTAAGCGGGCCACTCGTTCAGATTCCACAGCTCTGACCCACTTGTGTGCGAAGCTGACTGGCGTACGAGCAGGAGTAGCTCGGCACAATGTTGTCCTTTCGACGAAGAGTGTCAGCGATGGACAGATAGCCAGCCATCAGAACATACAATCGTGCTTGGCTGAGAGTGCACCGCAAAGCTTCCATGGCTCTCGTTCCTGCCCATGCCGGTCAGTAGCCCGCCCGACACCTGATCAACGGGATGTCAGCAAGGCTGGAAGGGCAGCGCATAGGACGCACCTGGTATGTGCGGGGCGCGGGTGACGTGCGAATGTAGATCTCATCTTCGGTTGGCTCCGAGAGTAAGGCTGCGGGCCCTTTTGGACCGTAGACGGACCATAGTGCACTACGCGATGTCATGAGCTGCAGCGGCTCGACCTCGTCGGCTGAGCTGCTCACCGGCCGTGGTCGACAGCATCGTCATGTCCTCCCCGCGTCAGCGTTCCTTGATCACACGAGCCCGGCCAGATGCTGCGCGCGAAGGGGTGCCAGGACTCGATGACAGTCTCGGCGTTGATGTGAGCTGCGGCTCGCGAGGCATTGCGCTGTGGCTGCGAGGCGAAGCTGAGATAGTCAATGTCGCTGCACTCCCAGCCAGCCGCCGGATTTAAGTCGCGCTCGCGACCAGGAACGAGGTTGTCTGGCGTCCGCTTCTGATGCCGCTGGACGTAGATGAGGCTGTTTGAAGGCTCCGTCAGACCAGCTGAAGCCTCACAGAACCGGCCTTCACGCACCCCACCAGCTTTGCGCCTTGCTCCTGCGCCTGTTGAGGCAGCCGATAGCTCGAGGCTTCTACACCGTGCGCCTTGCAGTAGTTGTACTGCAGCGCATTGCCGGCAATCGAGTTGCTGCAGAGAAGCCACTGCGTCAGCGCCTCCTGTCACGACGAGCCGCTCTGCGCCGCACTTGAAGATGCCGCCGAAGCTCGAATTGTACAGCGCGAGGCCGTTCATGGCGTCGAGCGGGAGACCGAGCGGGCTCTGCAGTGATGAGGGCATGACGATGCGAGCGGCCCGTGGCTCATCGTCCTTTGAGGTGCAGAGCGGCCCGATGGCACGCCGATGTGGAGCGCAGCACAGAGGCGCCCGCTCGGCAGACGGCTCGTTTAGCGCGCGAGGAAACGTGCGCGCAAGTGGCGCCGCCGCCTCGCTCGGCCCGTCATCACGCGGGAGAGGTGCACAACATGCGTTAGCGAGCGCAGCGAGGTAGGCAATGTATGTACACGAGAGACGAGCGGGCATCGGAGCGAGGAGTCAGGAAGCATGGAGCACGGATGCAGCAGAATGGTACATGAGGAGGGCGGCAATACACAGTGGAATAGCATCGGAAGCGTGCACTGGCCAGCAGGGAGAGGCAGGAGGCGGACGGAGCGGCAGAGCACGAGCTGCGAACTCGACGTGAGGGCCCCGAGATGAAGGTGTCGCCTGCGACAGGCTGCTGCGCATGGAGCAGAGAGAAGATGCCGTGACCATGATACAACCTGAGGCGAGCGCGCGTGTGCGTGTCGGCCGCCCGACGAGGGGTGCGGAGCGTCCGCGCCAGACTAGAGGAGACGGCGGCCGAGGAGCAAAGCGGGTATGCCGGGAAGTAGAGATATATGCCTCGAGTAGAGAAGGCTCAGACGCGGACGCGCTTCGGAGCAGCGGCGCGGTCTGCCTTGTCGGGTGTGCCGGCGAGAGACACGGGGCTGGCAGTGCCGCTGGCGGGCGCACTGGCGCTCAGGACGGCTGCATCGAGGCTGCGCATGGCGCCGCGCGCCAGAGAGCTGGCCAAGCGCGGCGCAGCCGAGGCACTGGCGAGGGCCAGGCGGCGCTCTTCGGCGTCGGCGGCGCTCTGAGCTTGCGGACTGGCGTGCGGGAAGGGCGAGAGCGAGCTGGGCGCCGGCGAACCGGAGGGTGCGCGGCGCTTGCGGCTGTTGGTGCGGCTCATGGCGCGCTTGGCCGGGCTCTGCAGCGGCGTGCTTGGCGATGAGTCGCCGCCAGTGAGGTCGATGTGCGCCACCTTGACGGCGCCCAGCGTGCCGCTTTGCGACGGCTGCTGCAGCGCCGGAGGCAGGTACGAGCTCATTGGCTGGTGCTGCGTGATCGGGCGCGCGCGCGGCGCCGTCTGACGGCGCGACCAGACGTCGACAAAGAGAATGCGCTTGAGCTTGCGGTTGTAGAAGAAGACGTACGTGGCCCAGAGCAAGCCACCCGTGTCATCATCGTCGTCGTCCTCCGCCTCGTCTTCGGCGCTGCTGGCGCCCCAGCTGCTCGAGAAGTACGAGCCGCGTGGCGTGCGTGGCGTGCGTGGGCCGTCCTCTGACGGGCCACTGCTGGAGCTGGCGCCGCCGCCGCGCGAGTAGTCGAGGCCGCCTTCGTACATGTCCTCGTCGAACATCGGTGTGTCGTCGTCGTGTGCGCGCGGCGTGTCGGAAGTGCTCATTACGGCATCACTATCGGTACCAGCCTCCGCGACGTCGTCTTCCGTCCACGAGTCATCGGCACCGTAGCCCTCCTCCGGGTCGGCTGACGCGTGCGGGTCCGAGTCGACGTCCGGGTGGTAGGTGTACACTTCGCACTCGGAGATGCACATGATGTCGTCGAGAATCGGACCCAGCTTCGGGTGCGAGACGGCACCTCCGGCCGCGACAGCAGCGGTGGCAGCGCGCTCGTCGTACGAGCTCGGGAACGAGGAGAAGGAGCGCGGCGCACCTCCGCCGCTGCGCAGCGAGTACAGCGTCGTGCTCAGACTGTTGAGCACGCTGGCAGCACTGCGCTCGCGGCGGAAGTCGGCCGGGTTGACCTCCGCGAACTCATGGTCCGGGAAGGCGCCGTTGAGCGTCGAGATGAGCAGCCAGAGGGTCTTGCGCGCCGCCGGCTGGTCGAGCTTGCCGAACGGTGACGCCAGGTGCTCCTCGAGGTACGACGGCGGCGACGTCGACGCCGAGCGCACGTAGGCGCTCTCGAGCGTCTTGAAGAGCTTCTTGTCGCGGTTGATGGCCTTGCACGAGTAGGCCTCGAGGCGCGTGTTGACGCGGCACTCGGCCGACTCGAAGCAGAGGTCGCGCGAGATGAGCTCGAGCTCGGGGTAGTCGAGGAACTTCATTGTGCTACACTGCACGCTGTGTGTGTGAGCATTGGGCTCGACAGGAGCGTGCATTGGAGGCTGCTGCCAGGCGGATAGCAGACTACGCGCGCGCGTTGCGGGCTGCAGGGCCGGCGCGGCGCACAGCCTCAGCGAACGTGCGCCGCCTTGCCGCCCCCCTGACGCGTCGCGCGCGCCGACGCATGGGCCATGCCATGCCCCGAACATCTTCTGGTGTGCGATTGACGACTCACGAGGTATCAAAGAAGGTATCGAGGCAAGACTAAGGCCAGAGAAGAAGAGAGAATCGGCAGCGGAGGCAGCGATGCGTGCGCGACGCGTCGGACTGGCGCGGCAGGGTCGGCGGGCAGGCGGGCGGAGCGGGAAGCAGGCGGCGAGACGAAGCGAGACGGAAGCGAGGCGAGAACGCGGCGGAGACGGAGAGCGAGGAGAGAGGAGCGAGAGAGAGAGAAGGAGGGGTACTTTGAGGAGAGGACCAGCGCGTGGAGGGCGCCAGGACTCGTCTCAGAGAGGCGGCGGAGTGGGTGAGAGGGTGGCGGAGGAGCTGAACACGCTTGGCTGGCGTGCCCAAAGGACTGGAGAAGGGTGTGCGCTAGAGGCGCGGCAGAGCGGCTGCGGGGGTCTCTGAGAGACGCCTGCACGAGAGGTCAGTGTGGGCGCCGATAAGGGCGCAGCGGCGGCAGGCTCACCCCGAGTGGTGCGCGAGCGGCGCGGGCAGCTCGAGCGGGTGCGAGTGTGAGTGCGGCACGGAGCGGCGTGCGGCGCTGGCAGCGAGCGAGCGGCGCAGTCGGTGGTGGACGAGCGGTGAGCGGTGGTCTCGGCGGTGAGGCGCGGACGGGCGGCGCGCGGGGGCGCGGCGCGGGGTGCGTGGGAGCGGGGCGGGGAGCGTGACGGTTGGGAGGGAGGGGAGCGTGTGACGGGCGCGCGCGGCGTGAGTGCGCGCCGCCGCCGTCACGGTGATGCGAGCGAGGGAACGGCCGGCGGCGGCGGGGCTACGCGGCAGCCGGCGCCGCGATGCAGGCACGCCGCCAGCCCCTGCCGGCGAGGCGTGGTCAGCATCAGCACTCTTACTGCATCCTGCAGCTGCAGCAAGGCCCGGCTCGCCTCCTGTCTCAGATGCAGCTCGTCCTCGCGACGTCTAGCGCTGTGCTGTGCAGCATGCCCTCATCTCTGCATGCTGCGATGCCGCCTTGGCTGTCAAAGCCGCCGCCCGTTCGTCGAAGGCAGCTGCGTTCTGGAGCAGCGGGCCGCGAGCGAGGACAAGACTACGCGAGCGACTCCCGCGCACATGGCGTGGCCCGTCCCTTGGGCGTGGGAGCGGGCTCGACGCGCTGCCACGTGGCGTCGGGCATGCGTAGATCGTCACCGGGCAGGCCGCCGGCGGGGGCGGCATCTGCGCATGTGTTGCCTCGGCCGTGGCGCAGCGCGAGAGCAACGCGTCCCCGCTGCTCGAGGCGGCGCTGCGCGACGTGCGCGAAAGTGTCTGCGTGGAGTGGCATGCCGTCGCTGCGCCGACGGCGAGCGCCGCCATCTTCAGCGCCTCCATCTCCCGTTCCTGTCCCGGCCCCCTGCTCGCCGTCTGCGCGTGTCCCTCGCTCGCTCTTGCCCGTCCTCGCTGCCAGCCAGCCCCCGCCGCCGCGCGTGCCTCATCTCGCCTGCGCCGACGCGTCGCCGCCGCCGCTGCTGCCTGCCTCTCCTCCACGTACCCCTCGCCCAGCATGCCCTCCACGTCGCGCCGCTCCACGCCCGCGCGCCGCGCCCGCTCGTCGTCCGTCGCCTCCAACGTCTCGGCAGCCTCGACCAAGTCGACGCGCAGCAACAGCAAGCCCTCGCTGCCCGCCAGCGCCAGCGCGGCCGCCGGCCTCGGCAGCGCCACGCCCACAAAGTCGCCGGCGCGCGCGCGTGCCAGCAAGGCTGCCGCTGCCAGCGCCGCCTCGGAGCTCAAGGCTGCCGAGGCTGCCGTCGCTGCCGCCGCCGACCCGGCGCGCCCGCAGCTGCCCGAGAAGCAGAACCCCGTGCTGCCCGCCGAGGGCGTGCCCGTCAAGCTGCAGGTCATCCGCAGGGATGCAAAGTGAGTGGGCCCATCCACGCGTCAGCCCGCTGCGGCGCATCGCTCATCGCCGCTCTGCCAGGAACATCATCATTGGCCGCGTGAAGCTGCCCACTGTCAACGGCACAGACCACGCATTCCTCCTCAAGCGGTGCGTGTCGCGAAGAGAGGCAGCGCCAGAGTGCAGGAAGCGGGAGCGTGAATGGACAGGCACGGATCGCGCACGCGGATGCATCGGTGCAATGCGCGCGCGCGCAAGTGGAGGAGCTCGCGGCAGGTTGAGCAGATAGGAAGCAGGGAGAGAATTTTGAGACGCATGCGATGGACAGGTGCAGTGCTGCGGGCCAGCTGCAGTCGAGGGCGCGAGAAGGCACCGCCTTGACTGCCGCTTTCTGTGCCGCACTGGCGCTCGAAGGAGGCATCCGCTGTTGCGTGGACCGCCAGCGCCGCCTCTACCGCTCTGTGCTAGCAACGAGGAAAATGGTCCCGGCACTCGCACCTCAGCTTCGAGCGCACTTCGGAAGATCACAAAGCTGACTCGCACTCCCACTCGTTAGCTTCGACACCAACGCGCTCGCAGCCTCGTCCATGTTCCGCATCGCGTTCCCGTACGCGAGCAGCGCCGAGGAGAAGGCTGAGATGGCTTACCTGGAGTCTCGCTACGACGTCGAGCGCGCCAATGGTGGTTCGGCGCGTGCCAGCAACTCGCCCGCTAAGCGCAAGCCCGGCCGCCCGAAGAAGCAGACGCCAGAGGAGCTCGAGACGGAGTCGCACGGCACCGGCAGCACCGGCGTGCGCCTGCAGGGCACGTGGATCCCGTGCGCTGACGCCATCCACGTGGCTGCCGAGTACGGCCTGCTGCGCTTCGTGAAGCCGCTGGTGGAGGCGCGCGCCGCCCAAAACGAGAACGGCACGCTGCTGCTCACACCGAGCAAGCACGACTCGGTCTCGACGCCCACGGGCGCGTCGTCGAGCGCGCCGAGCAGCGCCAAGCGCGCGCGCAAGGTGGAGGAGACGCAGACGGTCACCACGACGGCGGGCGAGGCCAGCCCGACTGTGACGCGCACGCGCACCACCACCGACGCCGATGGCAGCGTCAAGGTCGAGCAGCTCGCCGTTGGCGGCAGCGCGCTCACGCCCGAGCAAATCGAGGCCGAGATCAAGGCCTCCCAGGCGCTCGCCGCCGGTGTGCAGGCGCAGGCAGCTGCCAGTGTGGAGTCGAGCAGCGGCCGCAAGCGCCGCGCGACCAACCAGCGGCCCACTGCCGACCTGGACCCGCTCGCCGACGACGACGCAGAGGAGGCACCGGCAAGCAACGCCGTCGTGCGCTCGGTGCGGCGCGGTGCTGGCGTCGTCCGCCGGCGGCCCGTGGCCACGACGGCCGGCGCGCTGGCATCGGCCGGTGCCATTGGTGCCGGCGCCCTCGCCTGGATGGCCGGCGGCAACCTCGATGTCGCGCAGCAGATCGTGTCGCAGGGTGTCGCCAGCATCAGCGCCTGGTTCCTGTAGCAGCCGTGCGCCTCGCACCTGCACAGCGTCTCGCAGACCTCTCTCCGGTCTCAACGACCTACACGCCCATCATGGCCAGCCTTCCGCAGCGCTCTCGGACCTCTAGTACCCTGTGTCTCGCCCCGTCTGTACTTCCGTCCCTGTACTTTCCCGACGACGATTCCGAACACTCCCTCCCGCCGCGGCTCTCTTTCTTTGTGCGGCGTGCTCTATCGCGCGCTGCATTGGCCTCAACGCTCTTTCACGTCCGTTCGCCCTGCGAGACTCTATATTGCGCCTCCGACTGTCACGCCTGTGCCTCCACCCTACGCCCTACTCCTCTCTCTACTTTTCGCGCTCCGTATGAGCCTGATGTACCCTGAATTCGAGCTCGTGACGATTGTAAGCGCGGCTGGCTGGAGCGAGAGAAGCAAGCGTCACGCAACGGCGGAGCTGGCAGCTTTGCGCATGACTGTGCGCAGAGCCTCGGTCGTGACGGTGAAGTCTAGGTCCTCGGACCCAGTGCCGGTGCTCCAGTTGCTGTAGCACACGTCGTCAGCGACGCCACGCGGGACCACAGACTCCGCGGCTCACCTGATGGCAGCACGCACGGCTCTTTGGCCGCCCCACACAGTGGCCGACATGTAGACGAGCTGCGTATCCTTGATGGCCTGCGCCAGTCTCGCGCCGCCACCTTCGCCTCTGAAGCAAGTCGGCGCCTCCGAAGAGGCCGCGAACAGCACGATGGTGTAGCCCCATGCGCCGCACCACGGCTGTGGGCCGCTCACGTCCGGCTTGGGTGCGTCGCACTGCGGCGTGAGCACGTCGAAGCACGGCTCGGCACGCAGCCAGGCCTCAAGACGGCGCGCAAATGCCACGTTTCGCTGCACAATCCTGTCAGTGAGCGTTGGCAGGCAGCCGCGGCGCGGATTACTCACTAGCACAAGCTCGCGGAAGCCTTCTCGCCCCTGCGAAAGCAGCACGGCGTAAAGCGGCAGGGCACGGAAGCGCCGTGAGTTCTCCTGCTGGAGTCGTCAGAGGCAGTGCAGTCACAGCAGCGGAGTTGCACGCACGATGTTGCGGAAGAGAGGACTCGGCAGTGCGCCAAGGTACTCGCGACGTGCCGCCAGCACGGGGTCTGTGCTGCCCTCTCCCTCTTCCTTCGGCGGCGCTGCAAGATATGCTGGGGCAGAGCCACGACCCGGCCCACAGAGCTCGTCGAGAGGCGAGTGATGTGCGGTCGGCGAGTGACGCTGCACGAACAAGAGGCCGCAGTCGTAGGGCACCTAGAGCGAGCAGTCAGCATCGATGCGGTGGTGTTGAGCTGAGCATGCCTCACATTGAGCTGCTTGTGCGCATCCGAAGTGATTGAGTCGGCGAGGTTGAGATGCTCTGCCACCCATTCGAAGCCGGGCACGAGGCTAGCAAATGCGCCAAATGCTGCGTCAATGTGCAGCCAGGCGCCATAGCGGTCGCAGAGCTGTCGAAGAGCAGGCGTCTGGGCGGCGAGTGCGCCCGTGTTGACCTCTGACATGCCGACGACGACGATGGCGCCCTGCTTTGCTGCTGAGTCCGCCGCGAGCCGAACCTCGAGCGCGTCCAGGTCGAAGTCCAGTGCTGCGGCCCTTGCGCGGGCCAGCTGTTCGGCCGTGGCAGAGTCGGCGACGCTGACGCGCTGGCCCAAGTCGACGACTCGAGCCCGCCCGATGCCTACGATTGCCGCGGCCTTCTTGATGCTGGCGTGCGGCAGCGCAACGTACACCGTCACGGCAGGCGCATCGGCCAGGCCGTCCTCCGCCATGTCCCAGTCCGCATGGCCTCGTGCTGCCATCGCGCGCTTGAGCACGGCATCACGCCCGCATGCCAGCGCCAGGACATTCGATGACGTGGCGCCGGTGGTCACAGTACCCGTCCAGCGCTGAACAGGGAGCGAGAGCAGCGAGAGCGTGAGCTTCAAGGCGTGCACCTCGACGAGCGTAGCTACGGTCTCTGTCTGCGGGCGGATCAGCCAAAAGAGGGGTCACCCTTGGAGCTCCCGCACTCACGGGCAGATGCACTTGCACGTTAGCGTCGAGTATGGTCACCAGCTGGTCCGCCACGGCCGCCGACGGCAGCACACCGCCCTGGCAACGACATCAGCCATCGGCGAAGGCGAGCGGTCGCAGCTGCCTCACCGTCACGAAGCCAAAGTAGCGCGAGCCGGCCTGGCCCGGATTGAGTGCCGGCGCGACGTCGTCGAGCAGCACACGAGTCGTGCGGCTCAGACCGAGGCCGTGCTCGGGCAGCTCATCGGGCAGCACTACCAGCGCACGGTCCAGTGCCGCAGCCGGTGCCACGAAGGGCTGCTCGCGCGGCGTGGGCGTCGTGAAGCGTGCCTCGGCCAAGCGGGACAGCTCGGCCAGTGCGCTGTGGACAGACTCGGCATCAGCGCTGCAGCGGCGCACAGATGCAGGTGCAGGTCCACGCACGCCGAGAAGGCCTCGAATGGCTCGAGCGCCTCGATCGGGCACGGCGGCGTCATGCTCGATCTCTGACCGCTGCAGGAGACACTGACTGCAGGGCTGCCTTTGCCGTCTGCGCCTGGTCCCGTCTAGGCGCGCGGCACTGTTGCGCTTGGTCCCTGCGCCAGGACGAGCACTGCTGCGGGGCGGGCGCTCTGACGGTCCGAGCGAAGCGACCGAGCGTCTGTGGCCAGACTTGCGGCTGATGTGGTGGGCTGACGCGCGGGGCACACGGTCCGTGCAGCGGGGCCATGTAGCGGCAAGCAAGCGACGGCAGGACGAGCAGCAGAGCGTGCGAACGCGGCCGAGTCACGCCAGTCCGCCTCATCTCCTTCAACGGTGCCAGCCAGCAGGCACTGCGAACCCAGAGGAGGCCTCGTAGGGTGTGCTTCTGGGCGTTGCGGCAACGGTGCCGCTGCTGGACCCCGCGTGCGAGATTGCCGCGCGGCCTCGAGAGGCTGACGGCTGCGACACGCGCGGATCTGCGAGGTGCGCGTCTCGACGCCGCGCGCCGGCGAAGTGGAGCGAGCGAGGCGAAACTCGCCGCGCCGGCACAATTTCTGATCGGCCGGTGAGTTCGCGCGAGCGCGAGGCAGCGCCTCGCTGCCTTCTTCGCGCGCCGCTGCGGGCGACTGGCATGCTGGCGGCTGTGAGATGGCCGGCAGCTCGGCGTTGCGCTGCAGACAGGAGAGAGCGGATGCGGCTGATGCGCCAAAGCAGCGCAAGGGCAATCTGGCGCCGAGCGCCGAGGCCACTCTGACTGCGTGCCTGACGGCTGGCGGCGCGCCGCGCGCGCGTGCCTCAAATCGCGGTGACGCGGTTGGCGGCGCTCGGCCCCTCGACGCTCAAGTGCGCAAATCTCCGTCGCAGCCTGCCTTCTCACCTTCTTCTCCTGCTAGCCCTCGCTCCCGCACTCCTTCGCTCGTGACCACATCTTCCCGCAAGAGCACCTGAACGCACCTCAAGCACACCCCGGCATGCACTCGATGCTCGCCGGCAGCGCCATGCGCGCTCTGCCTCGCCGCGCTGCCTTCGTCGCTGGCTCGCGGCGCGGCGCGGTCGCCTCGGCGATGGCCGTCTCGGCATGCTCGCCCTTCGGCGGCGCCGCAGCTGACCTGCAGGCGCGCTCCTTCTTCTTCGGCCGGCGCTCCGCAGAGCAGGGCTCGTCGCTGCTCGACACGCCCACCGCCCGCGCTGCCCTCAACGCGACGCAGTTCCACGCTGCCCCGGGCGCCCAGACGAGCGGCGCATCAGCACTGAGCCCCAACGGCGGCGCAAGGCTGCCGCCCATCGCGCCGCCGAAGAAGAAGCGGCGCGGCTTCTTCAAGCGTGTGGGCCGCCTGCTGGGCCTCATCACCCTCGCCGGCGCCGGCTCGTTCGCCTACTTCGTGCACGAGAGCAACAACCCGCCCAGCCAGCTGCCGCTCGACCCGACGAAGAAGACGATCGTGATTCTCGGCTCGGGCTGGGGCGCCACGGCGCTGCTCAAGGAGATTGTGAGTAGCGCGCCAGCCTGAGTGGCCTGCACTGCGAGACGCGGTGGCCCATGTACCAGGACACCTGGCGGCGAAGGGACCGATGCTATGTGCGCGCGCGTGCGCACCGGCAGGATGCGCCCGACTGCCGTGCGCCCGCCGCGGTCGGCGGCTGAATCGGCCGCACGATCTTCGCGCGCCGCGCAGATAGACGCGCGCTGCGTGCGCGCGAGAAGGCTGCGCGCCTATCTCGCCATGCCGATGCGCGAGCGAAAGGGCGCACCAGATGTAGCACTTGTGATCTCGAGGCGAAGCAAGGAAGAGGCAGCAGTGCGAGTTGAGGGATGTGCTCGTCGGTGCGGGCCTGGCTGTCGGGCAGATGCAGGTGCTCGTCGGTGCGGGCCTGGCTGTCGGGCAGATGCAGGTCGTGCGCGCGCGCTGGGCAGCGATGTGGAGGCGCGAATTTGCGCGCTGCGGCTGGCATCCATATCGCGCGCTGGATAGCAGCGTGCAGCTGGAGCGCAGATGGGGGTACGCAAGCACTTGCCTCGCTTGCCGGACAGCTGCATCACGAAGCTGCCGAGCGCTCTAAGTGAATCGCCGCAGCAGCGGTGCGGGCCTGAAGGATGTTGCTTGGCCCCTTTAACGCGCTGAACGAGGCTGATGCGCGTGCCCTCGCAGGACAACACCGAGTACAACATCGTTGTTATCGGCAAGACCAACTACTTGTGAGCGCGCTCGCTTCTGCTCCGCTGCGACAGCGCTGACACTTGCGAATGCACAGCCTGTACACCCCGCTGCTGCCGCAGGTGACCGTCGGCACGATCTCGCCGCGCTCCATTGCGCAGCCCACGCGGCACAACACGCGCTACAAGACGCGCGAGGTGCAGGTGCTCGAGGCCGAGGCCACCAAGATCAACGCCGCCGACAAGACGGTCGAGTTCGAGGATGTCAGCAACATCTACGGCCTCAACAACGGCTCGGTGACGACGATTCCGTACGACTACCTCGTCGTGGCTGTGGGCAGCCAGGTGCGTCGACTGCGAGGCTTTTGCATTCGCGCGTGAACTGACACTGACGCTCTCGCGCTTCCAGAACCAGGTGCGCAGCGCTCGTTCAGCGGAGCTTGAGGTCCAGCGCTAACTTGATCGATATACAGACGTTCGGCATGAAGGGCGTCGACAAGAACGCCTTCTTCCTCAAGGAGCTGGCTGACGCGACCAAGATTCGCTCGCGCATCATGGACCTGTGCGTGCGAACGTGCACCTGACACACTCGGCCTGTGCTGACTGGCCGCGCGCAGCATCGAGAAGGCTTCGCTCGTGGGCCAGAGCGAGGAGGAGATCGACCGGCTGCTGCACCTGGTCGTTGGTGAGTGGTCGAGGCGCGCAGTGCCTGATCCTTGGCTGACTCTCGCGCAGTCGGTGGTGGACCCACGGGTGTCGAGTTTGCCGGAGGTGAGTCTGGCTGTGCGACCGTACTGGCGGCGCTTCTGACGCCTCCTGCCGCTCTCAGAGTGCCACGACTTTATCCAGCACGACCTGTCGAAGTGGTACCCGCAAGTCGCCAACCGGTGAGCGCGACCGCCCGAGCTGCATTCAGAGCCAGTCGCTGACGCTCTCGCAGCGTGCGCGTGACGCTCGTCGAGGCGCTGCCCACCATCCTGCCCATGTTCTCCAAGGTGAGCACGCTACGGCCTCCGCCTCTTCGCTCTGGCTGACGCCGTCTGCAGAACCTCGTCGAGTACACGGAGAACACGTTCAAGTCGAACAAGATCACCATCATGTCGAAGCACCAGGTGTGCGACCTCGACGAGGAGAAGGTGACGATGAAGAATCCGTCGGGCGAGAAGATCGAGGTGCCGTGCGGCATGCTCGTCTGGGCCGCCGGCAACACGAGCCGGCCGATCAGCCGCGACCTGCAGTCGCAGCTCAAGGACAAGCAGACGGACCGCCGCGGCCTCAAGGTCGACGACCACCTGCGCCTGCTCGGCGCCGAGGACAGCATCTTTGCCATCGGCGACGCGACGGCCACTGCATGGGCACCCACGGCGCAGGCCGCCAGCCAGCAGGGCAAGTACCTTGCCAAGATCTTCGAGCAGCTCGCAAACGCCGACAAGCTCGACCTGCAGGCCATCGAGGCCAAGAAGAACGGCGCAGACGCCTCCGAGGTGGCGCGCCTCGAGCGCCGCGCCGCCCGTGCGGCCCGCATCAAGCCGTTCGAGTTTGTCAACAACGGCGTGATGGCGTCCATCGGCAACGACCGCGCCATCGCCGACGTGCCGATCGGCGGCGCCACCGTCTCGGCCAAGGGCACGGCGACGTACCTGCTGTGGCGCTCGGCCTACCTGTCCATGCTCTTCTCGCTGCGCAACCGTGAGTAGCGAGTGGCTCCAGACGGACAGGGCTTCGCTGACCTCTCTTCGTGACTACAGGCACTCAGGTTGCGCTCAATTGGGTCCAGGTGTGGACGTACGGCCGCGACCTGTCGCGCGAGTAAGGCAGACGGCCACGATAGCGCCTCGATGGCCGCATCACACGAGCGCGGCACGTCTGGGAGATCTCTAATAGCGCCGCCTCCGGTGCACCCCACTCTGCCTCGTCCTCGGCGACGGGCTCCTTCTGTCACGCAGCGCTCGATAACCATAGACTGTTTCCTTCCTCCGCGCGTGATGAGGCCGCGCATGCGCCGTTGCCGGCGGGCTGGCCCGACGCGCGTGCGCGATGTGGCGCTTCTATTTCATCGCCCGAAGGCTCTAGGCGAGGCCGCCGGCGTGCAGCCACTTGTTCGTCATGACGAGCGCGTTGGCCGGCTGGTCCAGCGGCACGAAGTGGCCAGACGCGTCGACGATCGCGAACGTGAGCTGTGCAGGGGAGCGGAGTGCTCAGCGAAGTCACTCGGCAGGGCGCGCCTGCACCACTCACGTTGCCGTAGCTGCGGAACACGCCGGCCTCCTTGTCCTCAGCGCCGAGCCAGGGCGCGAGCGGCTGCTTGCGGAACTCCTCCGCACCGCTCCACTCGAGGTCGAGCGTCCAGGCCTCGTTGCCGAGGTGGTTGCAGATGAAGTCGCGCTTGCCTAAATGGGATAGGATGTCAGATGCGTAGCGCAGGAAAGCGGACAGGCCGCCTCACCGGAGTAGGTCAGCACGCGCGTGCCCTTCTCAAGGATCTCCTTGACTGCAGAGCAGATGTCAGTCCGAGCTTGGCGGGTCAGCTTGGCGGCACTCACTGGCCCACGTCGTGTCCTTGGCGCCGTCACCCGTCGAGGCAAAGTGCTTGTACACGGCATCAGAGCAGCCGATGAAGACGCCGTCATGCTTGTCGCCGGCGCCGCGCTTGTCGATGCCGAGCGCCTTGTGCGTCTTCGGGTCGTTGAGGAAGGCCGCGACCCACTCCTCCTGCTCGTAGTCGCCCATGTGCGACCAGTCGTACGCCGACATGCCCGTGTCCGTCCACGGGTCCGAGAGCGCGGCCTCGCAATACGTCAGCGCGCTCTTGCAGGCCAGCGTGTCGAAGCGCGAGTCGTGCATGGGCGTGTTGCACTTGTTGACGAGCGCCAGGCACGGCGCGATCTGCGCCTGCATGTCGGCGCACTTCTCCTCGGAGAAGAACGTGCCGTAGCCGCTTTTGTTGGCGCACGAGTACTCGACGTAGGCCGGGAACTGGTGCTTCGGGCTCGTGATGCCGTTGCCGATCAGGACGGACTGCGCAGGGCGTCAGACAGAACGGCAGTGGGGCAGCGAGGTCATGCTCACAGCCAGCGGCAGCGGCTCGATGCCGTACTCGGGATGCGCCACAGCCTCCTCGTTGTCACGCAGCAGCTGAGCCGCAATGAGCGGGATCCAGCGGCCGGCGTAGCTCTCGCCTGCCAGGACAGTCAGCAGAGGGCTGAGTTGCAGCGGCACCAAGGCACGCACCGGCGATGTGGAACGATGTCACGCCGTCGTTCTTGAACAGCTCCTTTGCGTGCATGCCCCAGAGCTGCAGGAAGGCGCTAGCGTCCCGTGCGGCTGCCTCGGCATCGTAGATGCGGCCCGGCGCGGGGTCCTTGCGCGACTTGTCCGCCCAGGAGGCGTACGAGAAGCCAACACCGACGGGCTGGCGCAGTGGTGAGCTCGCTGCGGGCACCGCTGCATGCGGCACGGCTTACCTGGTCGAGGAAGAGCATCGTGGCGTTGTTGTTCCACGCGTAGGGGTTGAAGTCGGTGTGCGGGCCCTTGCTGGTGTTGAAGGGCGCGGCGTTGCACGGGCCGAGCTCCATCAGGAGGCCCGTGAACGAGGAGCAGCCGGGGCCGCCGTTGAGCTGCAAGCGCGAGGTCAGAGGCGATCCTGGTTCGTGGCCAATCGCTATAACAGCGCTTCGCCAGTCGCAGCAGTAGCACCCCTCCAGCACTCACCCACAGCACCGTCGGGTCCTGCGCCGCCTGCTCGGAGCGGCTCTCAAAGGCCCAGAAGTAGAAGTGCTCGAGCGTGGCATTGGCGCTGCGCTTAAGCGGCAGCGACGCGCCGTGCTCGTGGGCGTGCAGCGCGTCGACGTCGACGTCGAGGTAGCCGCTCCAGGAGCGCGACTGGCGCTCGCAGATGGCGCCCGGCGGGCTGGTGAAGCGCAGCGTGTGCGCCGGGTAGGCCGGGTGCTTGAAGGTGTGCAGCGTCGTCTCGTCGGCCGTGCGCTCGAGCGACAGGCCGAGCGGCAGCTGCGCCGCGCGGGCCAGGAGCGGCGCGGCGGCAGCGAGGAGGAGCGTTGCGAAGCGCATCGTGCAGAGCGGAATGGTGGACGGGAAGAAGGTGGGGTGCCGCTGCCGCTGTACCGCTGGCACCTCAGGAGCAAGCCACCGCTCCCGCCGGCTTGGAACTTTCGGCCTCGCGCCCGCGGCCGGCGGCCGTGCACGCTCGCAGCCTGCTATCGATCGCCTGGCGCTGCTCCCACCGCACGCGCCCTGGTCGCGGGCGCGCGTGCGACTCCGCCTCCGGCTGCACCGGCCCGCGCAAGCGTCCCTCGCTCGGCGCTCGTCAGCGCACCGGCGAGCCCTTCCCCGCGCGTTGCGCGAGCGCGCGCGTGACTGGTGCTCGAGCGGCCGTGCGTCGGCGAGCGCAGCACAGCACGTCTCTGTCTCTCACCACCACTCGTCCGCCGCACCTGCCGCCGCCATGTCGCTGCTGCGCTCCTACGACGCCTTTCTCTTTGCCAACGCATCGCAGATCACCGCCGTCGAGAGCTCGCTGCGCAGCCTCGCCTTCTTTCTCCCCGGCCGCTTCAAGGATGCCGAGCTGTGAGTTGCAGAGCGTCGAGCAACGGGTCGCGTGGAGCTCGCACTAACCCTTCAATCCCCCGCAGTACAGCTGAGGCTCGTGAGTTTGACATGAGGTGGCGCTTGAAGGAGGCGGCAGAAGCCCGCCTGCCATGCTCCGTCCCGAGCGGGCAGAGGACCACCAGCTGACACTGTGCTGCTAGTGTCGGCCAGCTTGAACATCTTGGGCCTGTACCACGACTCGATTCTCTATCGCCTCGTCTCCTCCGGCTCGTCGCCAGCCTCGTCCTCCTCGTCGCCCGGCCTGGACTCATCAAGCCCCGCACGGCTAGCATACACGCCCTCGCCGCACGCGCGCTACACCACCCACTTCGCCGACTCGTCGCCGGCGTACAACCTCTGCGCCCGCGCGCTCGTGCTGGTGGGCTACACGGAGCTGCTCGCTGAGATGCTGGCGCGCAGGAGAGGCGGACGGAAGCGTGCCTGGGATGTAGTCGTGGGCATCGAGGGAGTCAAGTGAGTGGATGTGCAGAGACTAGTGGCAGACGCAGTGCGGTCTCGGGCAGCATGAGCGCTAGCTCGCCTGCCTGAGCTGTGACGAGCGCTGTCTTTGTGCCTTCCACGCGTTGCTGATGCTCTCGCAGGGTCGCACTGCGCCTGGCGCTCCTGCGCCTGACCAAGATGCGGCCTACTATCCAGCCGCCGATTCCGGAGCGCGAGGTCGACCCTGCGCTTCTGGAGGACCTTCCGGCGTCTGGAACAGCCTCGCCGACGCAGTGGCGCGGCGCACGCACCGGCCTGTCGCGCCCTACGCTGGCTTCTCTGAAGGCGCCGCCCGCCACGCCTGCCAGCGGCATCGCCGGCCCCACACGCGCGCGCCTGGCCGCTGGCTCGCGCAGCGGGCGCAGCGCAGCGAGCGAGTTTGACTCGGACTCTGACTCAGACGACACGCTCGTCGAGAGCCTGACGGAGAAGGACGTCAACGACTACCTGCTCAGCAAGACACTCAAGCCGGCAGATGTTCGCAGCCCCACGGAGCTGGTGCGGCCAGTGTCGAGCCGAGAGGGCCTGCTCGCGGAGGGCATCTGGATCGCGCGACCTTTCGCGTATGGTGAGTACGCCGTGGGCCTGAGGCGGAGCTTGACCAGTGCTCAACGGGCTCACTCCGTCCATCAGCTCTCGCGCTGCGCAAGTACGGCCGGAAAGCGCTGCTGCCTTTCTTCCTGTCCCTGCTGCTGGAGCTGCTGGCGCGCACGCTGCGCCAACGCTCTCTCGCTCTCGCCTCCGGTCCGCGCACGAACCCGCTGCTGCTGGCTCTCTCGGGCGGCAACCCGCTGCTCGGCCTCGTCACGGCCTTCCTCGGCGGCGCGCCGACCAATCAGGCCGTGTCGGACGTGGAGGCGGCGGAGTGGAAGCGCCGCGGCCGTGCCTTCTGGTGGTACCTTCTGCGTGGACCTGCGTGGGACGGCTGGACCAAGTCAGTATGCCAGCCTTCTTTGCTGCCTTGCGAGCTGTGCTGACACCTCCCTTCTCAGGCCGAAGCTCGAGGGTCTTGCCCGCGCGACGGAGAACCGCACGCTGCTGGGCATCGTCGGCGGCATCGTGCGCGACCACATTCCGCTCGTCGACGAGTACCACTTCTACTCGGCCACGTGAATGCGCATCGCACGCCTTGCGGCAAGTAAGATCTGGCGGCGTTCCGGGGGAGGCGGCGCGGCGGGTGGTGTCATGGTACAGCGGGAGCGGGATAGCGGGATTGCGAACTAGAGGGTCGATGAGGGACGTTGAAGCATGACGGGAGCGAGGTGGGAGTGGTGGCACGGCGTGTCTGGGTGGCCCGCACGCGGGCCGGGAATGGTGTGTAGCTGATGAGGTGCGGCGCGGACTGGTCGGATGAGATGCGAGCGAGCGGGAAGATGGTACAGGAAGGGTTGCCTGAAGGACGTCGAGGGACGCCAAGGGCAGGCCTCTGAGGTCGAGAAAGGGCGGGATATACTGGTGTGGCTTGCCGTCTAGACAGATCCGGCGTCTTGCGAGCCGACGCGGCGCTGCAGCGCGCTCAGGCGCTTATTGATCGACTTGACGACTGAGCAAGGTGGCATGAGCGGAGAACGTCTGAGAGGCTGCACAGGCGGCAACTCACACTTCTCGATCGTCGCGGCGGCGCCGTCGCTCACGTCCATGGCCTCCTCGCCAGGGTCGAGCAGCGCGAGGAGCATCGACGAGGCAGTCTCGTAGGCGAGCAGGCAGCGGTTGGCGTCCCAGCTGACGCCGACACGGTTGTTCTCCAGCTCGTCGAGGGCAGCGCCGCGGGCCTGCAGGAGATGTCAGAACAGTGCAGAGGCTAGACTGCGCTATACTCACGATCTCGAGGGCCTTGTCGAAGATGAGCTTGTCCACATGCTGCGCAGACTCTGGGATCTCGCCGCAGCGTGCACGAGCAAAGTCGGCGCGCTCGTAGCCTTCGTTGAAGCGTGCACGCAGCCACTGCACCACGTCGTTGACGTCGGCGCTGGCCGCGGCAGGCAGGCCGGGCCGCGAGCGCGCCTCGAGGAAGATCTTGACTGCGTCGATGCCGCGCTGCAGGAAGGTCAAGCTCTTGACGTAGAGCAGCAGCGCCTCGGCGGCAGCAACCTCTGCAGGTCCCGACGTAACGTGAACACTCTCGTCCGCGTGCATGCCGGCCGACACGGAGCTCGAGCTCGAGCTGGTGCGAGGCTGTGCGCCAGGTCGTTCGCCAGCAGGGCTGTCCATGCCGGCACTTCGGCCCAGGCTGCGACCGCCAACGGCGACTGATGCCTCCAGCTCTGGCGTGGTGGCGCCGGCCTGGTGCGGCCCAGTATGGAAGTACGCTGCGAGACGCGAGTCGGCGAACTCGGAGAGGACAAAGGCCTTCTGTCCGAAGTCCTCTAGCGTGACGAGCAGTCCAGCCTGACGGAGGCCAAGGATGTCAGCTACATCGTGACGACGCCCAGCAGCTGACGGCTCACCTCAGCGGCATCCGGGTACTCGCCGGAGCGGATAAGCGCAGCGCGACGGCTGGAGCGGCTGCGCACCAGAGCAGCCGCGCCGCGCAGGCTCATGCCGCTCGGCACGCCAAAGAGTCGCACGCTGGCCATGCTGATTGCCCGAGCGAGAGCTGAGCTTGTCGGACCAGCCGCGGACCACGCGACGCCGGAAGCGGCCGCGGTAGCTGCAGCAAGGTCGTGAGCAGGCGGCGAGGGCGAAGCGTCGAGCGCCGAGCCGCCTGCTGCGTTGCTTCCGCGCATCGAGCCGTACGAGCGAGGAGCAGTGCTGGCGTCGATCGGCGACGAGGGACTGCCGCTGGTGCCGGCCGGCGGCGAAGGTGCGGAGATGCGTGGACTCGGCGCGTTCGAAGAGCTCAAGCTAGAGCGCCGCACGAACGACGGCCGACGCGCTACGCCCGCCGGAAGCGCAAACGGAGCAGACGGCGGCGGCGTTCCTATCTTGGGTGTGCTGCTTGGGCTCGAAGCAGCTCGCGAATGCATAGCAACTGGCGGCACGTACGTGGCCGGACCGGGCGGAATGCCCACGGTCGCGGGAGAGAGCTGCGCTGCCAGACCGCTGCCAAGTCGGCTGAGACGGCTTGGGCGGCGACCGAGCGTGGCGGGCGGCGAGCGGGGGCTTGCGCGCGCTGCACCCCCGGCGAGCTCATCGGCGAGCGCATTGACCTCGACGCTGCGCTTCTCGACCATGACGTACTCGCGTCCGAGGAAGCTGTCAGAGTCGGCAGCCGGCGCAGCGACGCTTTGGACGTCTCCTGCGCCGAGGACAGCTCCTGGCAGATGTGTCACGCTGGAACTGGGCGTCTCGAGCACATCGTCTTCGACCGACGAGGGCCCGTCTTGCGTGGTAGCAGAGCTCGGGCGACGCCGTGGACTCTGTTGGACAGGGCGCGTGCGATCGCGCGCGAGCGCCGGAGCAGGGACAGCTACTGCCGCTGGCTGAGCCGGCGGAGACGGGCTTGCGACAGGAGGCGCCGAGGCGGCCGGCGCGCTGACGTTGCCGACGACGTAGCGACTGGCGAAGCCGCGCTTGACGGGCGGCGGGGGTGGCGCGGGAAGCGACTGCTCGCTCGGCGCAGGCTGAGCGACAGTGGAGCGTGGCGAGATCGGCGACAGGGGCGTGTAGGTGGGCGCTGCGGCCTTGCGCTCCTCTGCACGGGCCGCCTGCGCGCTCGCCTCTTCGGCCGCGGCACGCAGGCCTGCCGCTCGCTCGTCTTCCTCGCGGCGCACGTCCTCGACGACACCGCAGCGGAAGAGGCCATCGAAGGTCATGCGCTCCATCGGCTTCTGGCGCAGCAAGCCGCGCACCAGCGCCTTAATGTCGGCACTGACGGTGTGCGCCTTCTTGATCTCGGTGTAGTCGAGCATCTCCTCGCGGCGCTCGCGCTCGCGCGCCAGACTGCCCTCGCTGCGCTCGTCGGGGAAGCGTATCCGGTCCTCGCCGCGCTCGATCTTGCGCAGCAGCTCGACGTGGTTCTGCGCGCGGAACGGCGGCTTGCCCACGCTCATCTCGTACAGCACCGCGCCCACGGACCAGAGATCCGCCTTGGCGTCGTACTTCTCATAGCGCAAGATCTCAGGTGCCATGTAGAGGCTGCAAGAGCTGCGTCAGTCTGAGCCCGCTCAATCCCGGCGCTGTGCTACTCACGGACTGCCGCAGAGCGTCTCGGCGAGCGTGGCTGTTGGCAGGTTGCGGGCAAAGCCAAAGTCTGCCACCTTCAGCTGCGGTATCCCGACGCGATGCCCTGCCGCCAGGAGCTTCTCGTCTGGCGGCTGAAGCAGCAGGTTCTGCGGCGGCTCATCAGCTGTGCGCCTGGGCTACGGCAACAGCGCTGCTCACCTGCGGCTTGATGTCGCGGTGCACGATGTTGCGGTCGCGCATGAACTCCATGGCGCTCGCGAGCTGCTGCAGGAAGCTGCGCACCACCGTCTCGTTGATGCCGCCGTCCTCAAAGTGCGGAAAGGCCGAGGCGCCGACCAGCTCACCGCTCTTGGCAGCCACGTCGGTGGTCGAGCCCGCCCGGCCTGCCGCTGCCTCGGCCGCTAGCCGCGGTGCAGCGCGGATGTAGTGCGAGAGGTCGCCCGACGCGCAGAAGGGCATGACGAGGTAGATGCGGTCGTCGGTGCTGAGGCAGTCGAGCAGCTCGACGACGTGGCGGTGGCGGATGGTGCGCATGATGGAGATCTCGCCCTCGAGATTCTCGAGCAGCTTCGTCGTGAGCTTCTTGCGGTTCACGATCTTGATGGCGACGTGCTTGACGCCGTAGCCGGGACTGCCGGGCTGCGTGACGTGCGAGACGCCGCGGTGCACGACGGCAAAGGAGCCCTTGCCGATCTCACGCCCGATCTCGTACGGCCCGACGACGTGCGCCGTCGACGAGCTCAGCGGCGTCGACATGGCGGCTGCGGCGGCGGTGCGAGGCGAGCAGGTGCGTGCCCCGTCAGGGCCAGGCCGAGCGTCGCCGTGCGTCGCACTCGGTCGCGCCCGATAAGGATGTGGAGCGGCGGGCGAGCGACGTGCGTAGCGAGCAACGCTGCCAGCGATGCTAGGGCGTCACGCGCTGCGGCTGCGATGGGAGTGAGAGGGCGAGACGCCGCCGTGGGTGAGCGCTGCGATTGCCGGCGAGGTCGTGTGGGGGTGCGCAGCGCGATGCCGCGGCGAGCTGTGCGCAGCAGCGGGAGCGGCGCGGCGCTCGGCGCGGCGGGCAGTGGGGGCGAGGACTGCGCGCCGGGGCGCAGTGGGCGGCGCAGCGACGACGAGCTTGCCGGCGGGTGTAGGGATGGTGGTGGGCGGAGGCGAGGCAGCGGCGAGGTGAGGCGAGGCGAGGCAACGTCAGCGCCTGATCAAGAGTCACGCTGCATCAGCAGCAAGGCAGCGAGAGCGCGCTGACTCGGCCCGAGCCCGACCGTCAGGGTGCGCGTGCAGGCGGGGAGCGGTGCAGGCACGCAGAGCAGGCAGCAGCAGCAGCCCCGCGCCGCGCCCCGTGCACGCCGGCAGCAGCACAGCATCAGCGTGCAGCAGGCAGGCAGGCACAAGAGCATCACAGCGGCACGGCTCCACAACAAGGATCTCAGATCGGTCACACGCGGCGCACACGCAATCACGCCGCGTCGCGTCGCGATAGCATCAGCGCAGCCGGCGGTCGCCCAGCGGCAGCCTCAGGGCCTGTCCTCGCCATCAGATGGCCGAAAGCGTCGCAGGTGAGAGTCTCGCAGGTGCGCTGCCAGTCGATGCAGAGCAGAGGCCGTCAGATCGTCTTCACCGCAGCCATGTCCTGCAGTCGAGGTGCGCGTGGCTGCGGGCGCCGCTGCCACTCCTGCCATCGCGCGCGTCGATGGCGCCAGTTCATCCGCCGCTCCGCCACCGCCGCGCGCCGCTTGCTCTCCCCGCAGTGCAGGCGCCCCTATTGCCGAGCCTGTTTGCTCTCTGCGCCCAAGTCACATTGCCACTCTCGCCGCACAGGGGCAGCCACTGGCGGCCAAAAGGGGCGCCGCGCCGCGAGGAGGTCAAGCGCTTGCTGGCCGCCCGGGTGCAGAGCGAAGCGCGAGCGTTGAACAGGGCCAGCGCGCAGCGACGCCAGGGTAGCAGCCGCTCTGCCTCTTCTCGTGTTGAGCCAGGGTGGGATGGCTCGTGCAACCTCTTGCAAGCTCGCTCGAAGCAGCATGGCGCCGTCGCCGAAGCGGCTCCGGGTAGCCTGCTCTCATGCGCCCCGCAGAGCCTGAAGGGTCCGAGCTGGCGCGTCGCCGAGGCGCGGCAAAAGAGCTCGCTCCTCATCAGCCGGCGGCACGGCGATGCTCCCTGAAGCGAGCTGCATGTGTCAGCCTCGCGCTGCAGCTCACTGGCCGCCTGACGCTGGACAGCAACAGGCTTCGATCGGACGAGCAGGACAGAAGATTCGATTTGAGAGACAAGGAGGGTAGCCTGAACGGGCAAATGAAGAAGAGGGCGCAGTGAGTGCTGTGCTCGACGAGAGGCTTGCTTTGGCTGCCCGCCACTGACCTGGTGGCACACGAGCTCTCCATTCTTGGCAGCAGGAGGCGCTCATTCAAGCAGAGATATGGAGAGGAGGCGCAGATATCAGTCTTAGGCAGGCTGAAGCAGTCATCGTCCCCCGCAGGCCGAGGGCGCTGCGAGATGAGCCGGCAGAGAGGTGAGTGGCATTCGACGTCACCGCCGCGAATCAGCTGCGATGATGGCGCTTCTCTCTCGCCAGCGCAGTCGTCATGATGGCGACGAGATGGCGCAGCGGTGCTGCTCGCGACGAGGGACGCCATGCAGACGAAGGAGAGCATGCTGCCGGCGGCACCGTGGCCGAGGCCGAGGGCGCCAGTGGCTGCGTGCTCTCACGGTGCGGCGTCACTGCACGCGCGGAGAGAGCACGCGGCACGGGAGCAGTGTGCGCGCCACTCAGGGGCTCGATGAGCAACACGCGGTGGAGGCAGAGGAGGCTCTCTGCGCGCCCGGCCATCCGTTGTGCCTCCTGCCTCCGCCCACACGCTCCCCCGCACCGCCGCGACCACAGGCCGCATACACACCACCGCCATCGCAGCCTCAACCTGCACCTCTCATCCATCCACCAAGACGCCGCCTCGTTGCGCCAGAGCCGTCCTCGGCGAGCCCACCTCTGCCGTGCTCAAGTAGAATCTACAGCATGCCGGCCCTCTGCCGCAGCGCCGCCGCCTACGACTCGCTGCCGCGCGGCGCTCGCGGGCCCAATGCCGCCGTGCACCGTCTGCGAGTCTCCTCGGGCGCCGCTTTCCGCGACTCAGAGGAGTTCGGCAGTCCCAGCGGCAGCACCGCCGCCCTCGTCGCCGCCGCCAAGGACAACGCGCCTTCGGGGCGTCGTCGCCGCACACACAGCGCCGCGCCGGGCGGTGCTGCTGCCGCACTCCTCTCGCCACGCAGTCGCCGTGCTCGCAAGGACGTGCAGCTGCCGCTCGCCAGCTCGGGCCCTAGCGACGGCTGGGACAGCTCGGCGTCCGACGAGCGCGACGCCGAGGCGCAGCTGCTTCGCGGCGTCAGCAGTGCGCCGTCGAGCCCCGTCAAGGGCGCGGCTCCTCACAGTCGCTCAATCGGCGCTCCGCTAAGCCCAAGGTCGCAGGAGAGGGGCGCTGCACGAGGAATTGGCAGCCCGGGTAGCCCGGTCCCGGCGCGGAAGAGAATCGTGGACAAGCGCGTCATCGGCCTGCCCACCAACTTTCAGGTGAGTGCGCTTCTCTGGCAGTGCATGTGCACGGCGACACTGACGCCGATTCATTAGCACACTGGACATATCGGAGCCGCTTCATACGGTACGGCAGTGTCGCAAGCGAGCGCTGCCGCGCTTCAGGCACAGCTGTCCGAGGTGGCGGCAGCGCTGTCCATGGACCTTGGGCCGATGAGCACTCCTGCCTCGCGCGTCACGACCGCATCTCTGCCTGCCGCACCGCCTGCGCCGCCGACCAAGGAGACCTCGCTCGAGACGGCCGCTACGCCGCTCGCCGCTGTGGACGAGACGCTCGCCGAGCCCACGACGCCTTTCACACCCACCGTCGAGCACTACTCGGCGCCCACTACGCCCTTCACACCGACTGTCGAGCAGCCTGTTTCTCCCGCTCTGCTCTCGCCCGCCGAGATCGACGAGCAGGACGCTGGCGACACGACGCTGACGGCGCCTGATGTGGCCTCGCCTACGCGCTCCAGCGCATCCTCTGCGCACGCTCGCACTCCGAGCGACGAGACGCCCTCCATTCGTGCGGTGGTGCGGCGCTCGTCTGAGGACGAGGAGCTTGCGGACGACTTTGCGCCAGCTTTTCAGAGCAGCTACACGCCAGCTGCGTCATTCCCGCAGACCTCCGCGCCCTCCAGCCCGCGCATGGTCGTCTCGCCTGCGTCGCCGGTGCGCCGCAAGGTCCCATCAACGATGGGCCCATCTTCTTCCGTCACGCCTAGCGCCTTTGGCTCGCCCTCGCGCTCCTCCGCCGCGCCGCCGGCCGTGCCGAGCACAGGCGGCTTCGGCCGTGCCAAGCGCAAGCCCGTGCCTGCGGCGCTCGCTGGCATTCTGGCAGACCCGGCCGAGCTGGCAAGCGCGGGCCACAGCACGGACGACGACGTGCCGCTCAGTCCCGAAGCAGACCTGTCTCGCAATGCGAGCGTCCTGGGCGACCTGCCGAGTCGCTTCGGCGCCGCTGGAGGTGCAGCGGCCAAGAACGGCAGCTGGGCCGCGCGAGGCAGCACGCGCGAGAAGCTCAACCCTCTCGAGCGTGCGCGCATCGCCGCGGCCAAGCTGGAGGAGGCGCAGCGGCTTCTAGTCGAGGGCACCGGCGAGCCGGCCGCTGATGCCGAAGCACCGGCACCGCCGGGCAAGGACGAGCCAATCCGCGCGCCGACGCTGGCGCAGCAGGCAGCCTCGATCCGCCTCAACGGCAAGCGCATGGTGCAGGGCCCGACGGGCGCGTACATCACCGACACGGCAAATGGCCGCTGGAACACGGCACTGGACGAGATCACGCGTGCGCTCGCAGCTGCTGGCATGGACCCCAACGAGCCGGCGCAGGACGACGAGGAGAGCATGCGTGAGGCTATGCGCCAGGCTGATGCTGTGCTGGGCCGCCTGGGCCACGATGTATGAGCGCGAAGCAATAGATCAGTGCAGCTCGCAGTCGATGTGATGCGTGACAATTGTGCCTCATCCGAGCGCCTGTCGATACAGGTCTTCGCCCACCAGGCCCTTCAGCTCTGTGAGGTGATCTCGCAGCCAGTCGCGCACGCCTTGCGTCTCGGTCGCAGCCACACGCACGATGGCGGCGCTGCCAGCCGGCGCATTCGGCAGCGTCAGAGGAGTGAAGCTCCAGAGCAGCGGCGCCGGTCGGCCACTCGAGGGCACGACGCGCTGCTGCACCTCTGCGAAGGCGGCACGGCAGGCCTCCATGGCTGAGCGGCACTCGGGCCCCACTAGCACGAGCGTGGCGTAGCATGTGTACGGCGCACAGCGACGTGCCAAGGGCGTGCCGCCAATGAGCTCGGTGAGGTCGTTGGGCAGGCCGTCGTCCTCTTGTGCCAGGTGCAGCACATCGCGCGCCAGCAGGTGGCCGGCCACGCGCACCTCGTTGCGGCTGCGGTAGCTCTCGAAGGCCCACACCTCGGGCCGCTCCTCGTGCGAGGCATTGGTACCCGTCGCAGATGCCTTGGCCAGGTGGATGCGGCCAGGTGTGAACCAGTCGAGCAGCACGAGCGAAGACGTAGTGGCGCTACGCAGATCGAAGCGCTGCGTCTGCACGTAGCGCGCCTGTGCGAAGCACGTCACGGGATCCGGCAACAGCACGAGGCTGGCATTCGGGCGCACGAGCATCCTGAATGTCTGCCGTGTGCTCGAGGCTGGAGAAGCGGCAGGCACGGAGCCAAGCCCTTTGGCTATCCGGGTCTGGCGCATCTTGAAGACCTTGGTGCTGCCCTGCGTGAGGAGGAGCAGCACACAGCCGTGGCCCACGTCGATGTCGAGCGAGACTGTGTCGCCGCTGACGAGTCCGCCGCCATAGCTGACGACGTAGAGCACTGCTACGGCCGCTAGAGGCTTCCCATCACCCTCTCGGGCCCGAGCAGCAAGCTGCGTCCGCCTTGATGCCGCCTGCGACGAGGCACGCGGATGCAGCAGCTTGAGCGGGAACGAGGCGAAGAGATGCGTAAACGTCGCATCGCGTGCTGTCACGTTGGCACTCGGGCCGCTGGCATCACCGCCGTGCACGTTTGAGGAGCCATCGTGTGCCCGCAGCACAGCGAGGCCGCTGCCCGTGTACGTCTCGGTGCGCAGCGGCGGCGGCGCTCGCGGGAGCCGCTCGAGTACGGCGAGCTGCTCGGCCTGCAGCTTGGCCTGCGCGGAAGACTCTGCTACCGAGGAGCTTGCGCCGGGCACGGCATACGACGAACTTGCTGCCGCCATCGCCTCGACCGAGCAAGCGCACGAAACACCTTGAGCGTATGGCCCAGAGCAGGCACGTCGTGCGCCTCGCCCAGCAGCCCCTTGGAACTCGCGGACAAGAGCTGTGCTACGCCCGCGTGCTTGCGAGCGAGACCCGAGCTTGATCCTGTTCCTCGAACTTTCCGCTTTAGGCTGTTGTTTGATGTTTTGAGGAGAGAGAGGCTTGAGGAGAAGAGCGGCTCGAGGCTGCGCGCCAAAGATAGCAGCAGCCTGCGCCGGCGGCCCGAGTTCCGCCGGCGGTGCGCCTGCCGCGCTGCGAGCCTCGCCTCGCGTGCGCCGGCACCGCTCCTCGCCCCTCGACCCAGCCATCAGGTACGCTCAGAATCGAATGCAGCTGGCCGCCGGCGAGGCGCTACGAGATGCTCTTCCTCGGCCCAAGATCGAGCCTTCCGCCTTGTGCCTGGAGACGTCACTGCTTTGAGCGGCGACAGGAGACGGATAAGTATAGCGCGCCTCCTGAGCCAGAACGCCGCAACAGGAGGAAGAGGCTTCTGCCTAGACCTTCTGTGCGCCAAGTGCATCGCACCCTGAATAGCCTCCTCAACGGGCGAAGCCGGATGGGGAGCACGTTCGCGACGCTACGAGGGGGCTTGCAGAAGGAAGACACGGCACGGTCCAGCTCGCGAGGCGGCACGTCGAGATGGCGGGAGAGGGAGCGGCTCGGCACAGCCACGGCAAGCCCCCTCTCTTCTATCAAGGGGCAAGCTTCAGCCCCGACGCTGATCCGACGTCGTCCCGAGAGTTCACGCAGTTGTCAGGCTCATGCGCGTTCCTGGAGGTGCCTTGCAAGAGGAGGGAAACGAGGCCTGCGCTGGAGGCAGTGCTGGAGGCAGTGCTGGAGGCACTGCGCTGCCTGCCGGCTGTGTCTGGCCACGGCTGCGAGTCAAGCTGCCCCAGCCCCCGGACGCCGGTGCCGAGCCTCCACGGCACGGCATTCTTTGGACAAGGTGACTTCCAGGCTGTGTCTAGTGCTACACCCTGATTTGGGTGCTCTGCCGGCGTGCGGTTCCCCTCTCACGACGCGATCGATCAGGAGCTTCCGCACTGAAAGCTCGCTAGCCGCGAGGGCGTAATGGCCTCCTGTCTGCATCGTCGATCCAGACCGAAGAGGAGGCAGGAGCTCAGCTGGAGATCGCCAGGGGCACAGTGGCTGGCGTTAGTCGTTCCTTGAGGAACAGTGCAGCCAGGCAGCCCTCCTCGCGCCAGGGGCCGCTTCGTCGCCGGTCTGGCTGTGCAGCGGAGCGTGTGGGTCACCGACGGCGTGCGTGCTGGCCAAGCATTCGATTGACGGCCTCGAAGGTGTGCAAAGAGATGTGCTCGGCCGCCATGGCGTTCGCCATAGCGCGTGCCGGAGAGACTGGAGCCGTCGTCGTCGTGTATAAGAAGGACTCGTCTCGCCCGCTATCCTCGCCTCTCCTCATCCTCCTCCGTCCTCCCACATCTTCCCACCTCTTCCAAGCTCAACTCCCACCCAACCCCACACTCTTTCAACATGCGTTTCGCCTCCATCGCCTCCATGGCCCTTGGCCTCGTCGCCTGCGCCGGCTCGGCGCTCGCCGCCAACGCTGCCACGCAGTCCGTGCTCGCCGCCGTCGGCCAGATCGACACCGAGTGAGTGGGCAGAGGGCGACCCGCGCCATGCCGCAGCGCTGACCCGCTTCTGCAGCATCAACATCATGGGCGCCTCGTTCCAGGAGTTCGCCGCCGGCACGACTGACCAGGAGTCGTCCGACGCCGCGCAGAACGCCGCCTCGAACCTCGTGTCGACGCTGCAGACGGCCATCTACGTCGTGTCGCAGCCCGGCGTCAAGGTGCAGGGCTCGGACGTGCGCAAGATTGTCAACACGTGGGTTTCGCCGTCTGCTTGCCACCGCGTGCGCCTGCTGACCCAGAGTGTCGACCTCGCAGCCTCCAGACCTCGGCCGCCACCATTGACTCCATCGTCGAGGCCCTGATCGAGAACAAGGACGCCATCACGTGCGTCTCCCCTGCTCGCTCTGCACCGCTTGCCGCTGACCCTCTCCCTGTCCACAGCCAGGCCGGCCTGACGGACACCGTGTCGCAGGCTCTCCCCCCGATCGCCCAGACGTACGAGTCCTTCTTCGAGGCCGTCGTCGCCGTCGCCGACCCCAAGTACCAGCCGTCGCTGCAGGCCGCTGCCGACCAGATCAACGGCGACATCGACGAGGCCGTCGCCGCCTTCCCGGCCAGCACCGACGGCCAGCAGCGCCGCGCCCTCGGCCGCATCCAGCGCCGCTCCAACCGCGCCTAAGCGTCTCTCATGGACGCACCGTGCTCGGCTCATCGCACGTGCGTCTTGAGGTGCTCTCGGCCTGGCGGCATCTCGGCATGGCCTGCCCCGCCTGATGGCCGTGCCTTGTGCCTGCGCAGCGCACTAGGCGTGCCTGCGCCGACTGCTTCGGCTTTGGCCTCGTCTCGCTTTCCCCCTCCACCCTCCTCACCCGCCGCCCTGCCCCGTCCAGCTGTCTCTGCTAGATCGTCTCGGCTGCATCGTCATTATCCTCTCCTCCCTCTGCTCCTCTGTGTGATGCGTGCTGCATGCTGATGCGGCGGCGATGCTTGGCTGAGCTTGATGGACGGACTGCATGACGGGAGTGCGAGGCCGGCGCCGCGGTGCACGGGGTGCGGAAGCAGGCGGCAGCGAGGCGAGAGGTCCACACGCGGCACAACGCGCGGCGCATCCGCAACGGCGCGTCCCACGCGCTGCCTCAACGGCGCACCTGCAGCGCTGCGCCACGCCGAGGCAGGCGAGAGCATGGCTCAACACCGCAACAGGCAGGCGCCGAGGGGCCGACGCTGCAACTGGACTGAGTGCGGCAAGGGCGAGAGCATCGAGAGAGCCGAGCGAGGGCGAGCAGACGACGCAGCGCAGCACGGCTTGCGCTGCCTACGCCTGCGCCGAGCTCTCATGCAGCGGCCTCGCCCTCGCGCAGCGGCCTCGGAGGCTTCTGGCTGTGGGCCGCCCTCGGCCTACATATGCTGGCCCCTCCGTCGCAGCCTCCTCGCATCCCTCCCCCACTCTTTCATCTTCTCATCGTCTCCTAGGCACGCGCGTTGATCGCCGGACCGTCTCTCTTACTCCTTCTGATCGCTTCTTCTTACTCCTGGCCCAACTCTCTGCTCCGGCGCTTTGCTCTCGGCCCTCTCTCACTTCAGCCAACTTTCTTCACTCTCTCAACTCGAGGCCGGTCCTCTTCTCTCAGTACTCTCGCACCTGCATCCGCCAGCATGTTCTTCTCGCTGCCCCTCGCGTTCCTCGGTGTCGCCGGCGTGCTCGCGGCGCCCATGCCGCTCGACTCGCGCGGCCTCGTCACCGGCGCCAAGGCCAACACGACGGCCGGCGGCGTGGCGCCGCTCGGCCCCTCGTCGCTGGACGTCTTCCCCGCCGGCGGCAACTGCACCACGTCGTGGAGTCCGGCGCCGCTCGACGGCAAGGTGCCGTGGAACAACATGACGATCAGCCTCATGACGGGGCAGAACGCCAACATGACGACGCTCGCCACCGTCGCCAGCGGCATCGACGGCACCAACGCGTGGGCGACCAAGTACACGTTCGAGTGTCCCGACGTGCAGCCGTACAGCCAGATCTACTTCCTGCAGTTCAGCAATGGCTACGACCCCATGGCGTCGCAGTGGACGACGCGCTTCACCATCGCCTCGCCGCGTGGCGAGACGACGCCGCCCGAGTTCGCCACGCAGCCGACCGGCGAGGCCGTGCCGTGGGGCAACGGCCGCCTCGTCACCGACAGCAAGGGCGACATTCCCGGCGCCACCAAGGCCTCCAATGCCAGCGCCCAGGGCACGGCGGCCAAGTCGGCCTTTGCCTCCATCTTCGCCACGCCCTCGGCCGCCGTCAAGGCAAAGGCGGCGTACACGAGCGGCGCCGAGCCGCGCGCGCTCCTCTCCGCCGCCGGCATGGCCATGGCCGCCGTCGCCGGTGCAGCAGTGCTGCTGTAGAGTCCCCTCCCACCCTCGCACATACCACCAATACATCATCACCTAGCATATCAGCCGCGTGTGATGGAGCGATCGGTCCCATGTGTGACAGAGGCAAGGAGCGTCAGATTAAGAGATGCCCGCGCGAGCCGAGGCTGCGAGCGCGGTATACAGGGGGTGTGACTGGGTCGAGAAGCGGCCGGACAGGCGATGCGTACGGGCGTAAGAGTGAGCGAGAGCGAGACGGGTCAAGGCGTGTGTGTCGGTCGGTCGGTAAGAAGAGAAGCGGCGAAAGGCCCACGTGCCGAATCAGATCAGCTGGGACCCGGCGTGGTGTGGCGAGCGGCGGCGGTGGCGCTCGAGGCCGCGGCCCGAGAGGTGCGGGTGGCCGGCGGAGCCGTTGCTGAAGGCAGCGAGCGTGTCGTCGACGAGGCTCTGGATGCTCTTGGCCGGCGTGGCGCTGCCGACGATGCTCTGGCCGCGCACGGGCTCGCCGTGCAGGGCCTGAGCCTTGCGCACAGCCTCCGAGTTGTCCGGCGGCGCCTGCGCCGTGGCGAAGCGCTGGTTGCTGCTGCGCAGCCGCGACTCGGCCTGCACGTCCTGGGCGCCGATGCGGCCGTTACCGACCATGACGAACTGACCCTGCGACGGCACGCCGTTGACGACGACGAAGGCTGTGCTGGGGTCAGCATGTGCGCGGGGACGGCAGTCAGGCAGTGCTCACCAAGCGCCGGGCCGGGAGCGAAGAGTGCCGGGTTCGGCGGCAGCTGCGCGACGTTGACGGTGCTGCCCGACGAGGCCGTCTTGAGCTCGATCATGCGCTGGCCCATGTTCATGCCGTGCGTCGAGAAGCCGGTGCGCACGAGCACGACCTTGGTCTTGGACGCATCGTCGGCCGAGTTCATGTTGAGCGTGAAGCCCTGGCCGCCGTAGCCGAAGGCGTCCGGCAGGCCGTTGGCCGACGGGCGCGGTGCGTCGTAGTACTGCGCAGAGGGTCAGTACGCCGCAGCACTGGCATCCAATGAGTGCTGCTCACCTCGGGGTACCAGCGCTCGACCGAGTACTCCGTCTTCCACTTCTTCTTGGTAAAGTCGGGGTTGGGGTTGCTGCCGGCGATGAGGACCGACGAGTCGGGCAGCAGCGTGGCCGACGAGTGGTACAGGCGAGCCACGTTGCCGCGGCCGACGTTGCGCCAGCGCTGGCCGGCCGGCGCGTCCGGGTTGTAGACCGTCGGCTGGTACGACGGGTTGTCGCCGAAGCTGCGGCCCGTCGGCTTGCCCGGCGAGTTGGGGTCCGTGCTGCAGAGCTGGGTTCAGACGCGCGCCGAGCAGCACTCGTGCGGCACTCACGTGTAGCCAGCGACACCCGTCTTGGCGCCGTTGATGAAGAGCAGCTCGCCGTTGGGCAGGTTGATGAACTGGCCCATGCTGCGGCCCTCGGCGAGGCCGTCGGTGGCGCGCCACGTGCGGTCGCCGAGCGGCTGGATCGTGTTGCACTGCTGGCTGGCGGCCTTCTGCGTGACCATGACCTTGGGTCCGCCCTCGTTGCCCCAGTTGGCCGCGGAGCCGAGCGACATGCCGCCGCACTCGATGATCGTCTCGCTGTAGTTGTCCTGCGGGCGCAGCGGCAGCATCGCCGTGCCGCCCGAGGCGGGGTAGTTGACGGGCACGGGCGCGTTGGGCAGGCGGTCCTCCTGCAGCGAGTCGGTGTTCCAGAGGATGGCCTGCTTGTTGCCCTGCACAAAGACGCGGTTGTCGCTCATGAGGTACGTGATGGGGTAGAGCGAGAGCGGCACGGTGCGCTTCAGCAGGTCCATGTACGTCGAGCCGCCGACCTTGGGGTAGAACTCGTACGAGGGCTCGTTGCTCGACTGCGACGGCACAAAGCCGCCGTCGCGCATGCCGCCGAGGATCATGACGTGGCCGTCGCGCATCGGCTCCATCGTCGCGTACCAGCGCTCCTTGTCCATCTGGTTCGACTTCTTCTCGCGCCACTGGCAGTCGCTGCCGCTGCACGGCGACATGAGGCGCAGCGCCTTGCCGCCGCTCGTGTTCATGTACGGCGCCGTCTTCGCCTTGGCCGTGACGCCGCCGGGGCCGACGGCCTTGTTGCCGCCGACGACGAGCCAGCGGCCGTCGCCGAGCGTCATGCCGCCGGCGCAGAAGGGGTTCGACGTGACGTCGAGCGTCGCGAACTGGTTCGAGTTGTAGTTGTACGCCACGGCCCACGCCGGGTGGCCGTTGACGCTGACGGGGTTGTTCTCGACCTTGTCGAGGATCATGACCTGTCCGTTGCTCTGCAGGAACATCATCTGCGCCGAGACGCCCGAGTTGCCGACGATCTCCATCGTGCCGGCCTTTTGGGCGAGCGCCTGCTGCGCCGCCGCGAGCCCGAAGGCGGCGACGACGAAGGCGCGGTATGCGCCGCTGAACATGGTGGTAGAGTGGGTAGAGGTAGGCCTCGCGGTGGGCGAGCAGAGGTGGGACTGCCGGCGCCGGACGAGCGAGACGAGGTGCGTGAGTGAGAGAGCGAGAGACGGGTAGTGAGCGTGAGGTGCAAGAGAGTGTGGGATAGGCGAGGCCGCGGTCGTCGTCGGTGGAAGGGAAGAGTCAGGAACGGCCCTGCTTGAGGGAGGGGAGAGTGGTGGATGGAAGCAGCGACAGGAGCAGCGGACGGCGGGTGCAGGGCAACGCGCGCGAGGCCGGCTGCCTGCGGCTGTGTGCCGCGTGTGTGCCTCTCGCAGAGGCCCAGCTCCTGAAGGACAAGCTCACCGCGGCAAAAGCAGCGCAAGGCAGCAGCGCTTCTGCCGCACCCGCAGCACCACATGTGCGCCACAGCGGCCGGTGCCTGCGTGCTGCGGCCTGCGGCCTGTGCTGCGGTGCGGCGTGCTGCCGCAGGAGGGATCGTCGGGCAGCGGCGCATGCAGCTGCCCTTCGACAGAACGCTCTCGCCGCACGCGCCGGCCTGCGGGCCCGCCGGGCGTGCATCACGCCGCCGCTCTGCCGCCTCCTCTCGCCGCTGGGGCTGCCTGCGCCTGCGCACGCTCCCCGCACCTGCATCTGCGCCATGCTGCAGCATCGCGCATGCGCGTGCAGCGCGGCGAGGGAGCCCTATCGAGCAGAGCTGTCGTGTGCTTCATGCTGCTGCGCGGCGCTGGCCGCTCGCCGTGGCGCGTGCGGTGCGTCCTCGCTGCGCTGCCACGCCCGCCAGCCCGCTGCCGCCAGCCCGCGCCGCCGGCCCACGCCGCCAGCCAGGGGCTCTGAGCGCGCTGTCACGCTTGCCCTTGCCGCGGCGCATGGCTGCCGTCGCCTGTCACGCCCCCTCGCAACGCCGGCGGCAGCGGCGCACGGCACAGCGAGGGCGAGCTCGGTGCGGCACAGCGTGTCGACTTGAGCGGCTGCGGCTGCGGCCGCCGGCTGCTCCCTGCGGCTGGCGCTGCGGCGGCGCCGGCCGTTGGACAGGAGGCGCACGCGGCCGAGCGGACAGGCATGTGATGGTCGGCGCCAGGCGGCCGGCACCGCCCATCGCGCGCCCCGGCTCCGTCAGCCACCGCTGTGGGTCTCCGAGGTGCTGCGGCTGATGCTGCGACCCTTGCGCTTCGCCGAGGCAGCAAGCGGCACACCGATGCTGCGGAGCCGGCTGCGCAGGCGCTGCTGCGAGCGCGAGGGCAGCCACGCGCAGGGCACATGGTCCGTCGTGCGGGCGGTGTCGCTGCGCGCCGTGTTTTGGCGCGGCGCTGCGCGTGCGGAGCGCGCAGCGCCAAGCAGCAGCTCGCTGCACGCTGCACCCGCAGGCACCGCTTCCACAGCCACGCAGCACGGCGAAATCGGCACCTCGAGCGCCGCCAAGGGCCCAAGAGCTCCACAGCGGACAGGCAGAACCTTCCAAAGCGACATCGGGAGCTGCTGGTGCGGCGACATCCTCGCCGCGAGGGCGCGGAGTGGGCCCGAGACGGCGGGAGCGCCGTCATGCGGACAGCTCGGTCGAGGGTCGTTGCCGACGCCAAGCCCCTTGCCCACGAGACGCTGCTGGCTCGGGGTCCTGCAGGCTGAGATTGACGTCAGACACAGCTCACAGCAGTGCTCGCTGACTTGGCGGCTTCGGGCAGCAATATCCTGCGCATGAGATGGTCGCACGCCGGCGCCTCGGGAGGCTCTGGCGCGCGCTAGCAAGGGGACACAACTGATGGGTCCAGAGCCTCGCGCTTCATGACTCCCTTCGCAGCGATGAGACGATGATCTCCCCCGCCATGAAAGAGGGCTGCGAGTGTCACTCGCGTGAGTGAGCCCTGCGGCCTTCATCCCGGTATCTCGATGTCCGTGCGGCCAGTGGCCCAAAGGCTGGTCGTCTCGCAGTCTGAGTGTTCCATTTGACTCAGTACATGACTGTGTCGCGCTCCGCCATGCGAGGCACGAGCCGCAGCTTCGGGTCATCCTTGGCCACGGACCACAAGTAGCCATCTGTCGGGGTCGAGGTGTCAGTGGACGAGAGCAGGCGTGTGCGAGCGGCGCTACTCACCGAGGTCAGCCTCCGTCATCTTGGCCATCCACTCGCGTCCTTCCTCCGTCGCCAGTTCCTTTGCCCGCTTGACCATCTGCGTTCCGGCATCGAGTGCCGCCGCACGCACGGCATAGGCGTCCTCCTTGCGCAATTGCGGGCCCGGCTGGTTCTTCTCCTCTCCCTTGGCATCCGGGTCAGCGCCCCACTTGCGCAGCGCAGGGCTAGCGTTGGAGAGATCCAGCACGCGCGCGTGCACCAGCACTGTTGGCAGAACGTTGTCGACGAACATCGGCAGCGAGGCAGTCGAGGGTGCACCGGCAGAGGAGAGTCGCCGTGCAAAGGCTTCGAGCAGGAAGAAGGCCTTCTTGTACAGGTAGACGGGCTGTGTACCGTCGACGAGGTAGGCATCGGCAAAGGCGGGGATGTTGGCCACGAGCTGTGGGCGAAGGCCCGTCAGCGCCGGCGCGACAGAGATCCAGCCGTCCTTCCTGCGTCGCCTGCATCAAGCTGCCGCACTGCACCACGCCGTCGAGCCTCTTGTACGCCCGCTCTTCCTACCCTGCCCTGCCACATGCTCAAACTCACCTGAGCAACGATCGCCTCGCACTTCTCCTCATCCGGCTTGCTCTTGTTCTCCTTGATCGTGCGCAGCACCAGCTCGCCGAGGTCGCGCAGGCCCATGCGCTCAAGGCGCGTGCCGGCCTCATTGCACGCCTTGCACACGAGCGTGCAGACCTCGAACATGTCGCCACTGCGCGGCGTGCCCATCACGACGCCCGGAATGCCACTCGGCGCCTCGAAGTGCATGTTGACGCCGAGCAGTGAGGCCACGCCGTCCGGCTGCAGCGCCGCGAGGCCGCGTGCAGAGAGCGCGTTGGGCCCGGAGATATACAGGCCCATCAGCAGGCGAAGCACGTTCTGGTACGCGCCCGAGCCGGTGGCCTTGTGCAGCGGGATGCGGTAGGCGGAAAGGAAGTTGAGCATCGAGAGGACGGCGAGGAAGTTCTGCGGGTGCGATGTGAGCTGTGCAGACAGGCGGGGTGCCTCATGGGTCTACTCACTGCCTCATCAGCGACGCTGTCGAACTTGAGCGGGAAGCTCACGCCGTGCGCTGCGCTCAGGCGCTCGAACTTGGTCTGCTCTAGCCCGCGCAGGAAGACATCGACTGCGTCCGTGGAGACGGCGATGTCAGCGCGCTGGCGTGTGGCCGCACACGACGAGCGCACAGACGCGATGAACTGGCCGTTTGGCGGCAGCGGGGCGGAGATGTTCATGATGGGCGAGGGGAGAGGTGCGATGGCGCAAGTGCGGGCCGTCTTGTACGTGCTGCGAGGAGTGACAGAGGCGCTTCGTCTGCGGATCAGGTGGCTGAGGCGACTCGGATCGAGTCATAGGAGGGGAGCCAGGGAGGAGGGCAGGCAAGGTTGCTGCGCACAGCTTCTCCTCGTGGAGGCCGCGCGGCTCGTTCCCACGCCCGCTGCGCTGCCCGAGTCCCGCGACCGGAGGCTCCTTCTCGCTGCGTCCTCATTCCCTCGCAGGCCGTCGAGCAACATGATGAGATGAAGATGCCGTCAGTATCATCAGAAGGGTCAAATTTTTACGTGAGTAGCTGGATGCATACAACAGGTTGATCGCGGACGGTCATGTCGAAGCAGGGGCGCTTGAGCAAGCCCACAAAGCATGCGCGTGCTCCTTGCAAGATTGACGGGGCCACGGCCCTGCCCCACTCGTGCGAGGCCGTGGCCTGGTTTGGCGGCATAGAAGCCTGAGAGCCAGCGCCAGTGTCCCGCCGCGAAGTCTTCTGCTCATCATCGAAGACGTTTGCGAGGATGGCGGTGCGGCAAGCAGGTCGAAGCAGCGCGCCGACGATCTGCTGTGTCGTGCCGTGCCGGGCGCGCGGAGGCGAGGCGCGTGCGTCGGCGCTAGGCGCAGCCTGCACCTGAGCACCCATCAGCTGTGCGGCGACGCCCGGCAACACCTCGCCGACGAAGCCTGTGGCACATGGCATGGCGCCTGACATGCTCCGCTGCGCTCAATCGCGACATAGAGCGCGCCGCATGGGTGTTCAAGGCGCCGTCGGTCAGTTGCCCTCGACGGCGGCGGCTCGTGATGCGTGATGGCGGCCGCGGGACGTGCAGCTCATCCCTCTGAGGTGCACATCCGACCGTCGAGCGCCTCGTCTTGCTGTCCACGCTCCCGTGCCGCATCGTCTGATGCTCCACCTCGCTCGCCGTCTCGTCCATACGAGGCAAAGGCAGCGCAAGGCCTGGCCCGTCGGGAGCGGACGCGAGAGGGGCATGTCGCATCTCTCCTGCAAAGCAAGCTTCCGCGGGATGGAAGCAAAATCGCCGCAAGCGCACCCTCGACGATCCCGATGCATGCTTCAAGGCGCACAGAGGCGAGGTGCCGTCGGCGCCGCATGCGCGCCTCTCGCGGCACGGACGCGCACCAAGCAGCGCAGCGCAGCACCCCTGGCGCCGGGACAGCGAGCGGCACGAGAAGCACCTCGCCCGGCCCTGACGCTAACGCAAGCCAAAGCGAGGCGGCACGGCTCGTCATTCTAGCCACGCACACCCGCAGCGAGGCTCGATGCAGCATGCATTGGTGCTGCGTGCCGAATAGGCAGGCCTCATGAGTGAGTTGATAGGCGACGGCGGGACGGGTGCGGCAGAAGAGTGAAGTCGCCGCCTCCTAAGAGAACAGGCCGTCGGCGGCTCCCTTATAGGCATGCTTGCACGCCCTCGTCTCGCCGAGCAGCGCTTCCCTTCTCACCACCCACTCCGTCCCTTTTTGCTCCCCCCCCTTGACGTGGCCTTCGCTTCGCTGCTGCGGCTCGCTTCCTTCCCCGCGCTCCTCGAGGCAGGCCTACTTTCCTAGTCGTGCGCCTCGCCGCATCACCCACCACTCTCTTTTCCCTCTCTTTCTCGCCATGCGTCTCAGCCTCTTCGTGCTCGCCGCAGCTTCACTGCTGGCGACAGGCGCCTCGAGCCTGTCCATCCCGAGCACGCGCCCGCTGGACACGCGTGCCGCCGAGCCGTTGACAACGGTCGACACGACGAGCGGGCGCGCGCAGGGCGTGTATCTGGCCGACTCGCGCGTGTACCGCTGGCTCGGCATCCCTTACGGCGAGGACACGGGCGGTGCGGCACGCTTCACGCCCTCGGTGCTGGCTGCGCGCCGCGAGGGAGTCATCGACGCCTCCCAGGCGGCCTTCTCGTGCCCCTCGGTGCAGAGCGCGTCCAGCTACGCCAAGCTCGCCTTTACAGGGCAGCAGATCGACCCGCCCAGCCGCTGGTCGGAGGACTGCCTGCGCGTCAAGTGAGTGGGACAGACACCAAGCTGCCCTCTCCGCCGCTGACGTGTCGTGCAGCATCTGGGTGCCCGAGTCGGCTCGCAAGGGCACCGGCGGCAGCAAGGCCATCCTGCTCTGGGTCTACGGCGGCTCGCACAACACCGGCACGGGTGAGCATGCGCCCCGGCTGCCACTCTGAACTTCCGCTGACTCGCTTGCCAGCGACCATTCCCCTGTACAACGGCGCTAACCTCGCGCAGAACGAGGACGTCATCGTCATCACGTTCGCGTACCGGCACTCCATCTTCGCCAACCCGCTCTCCGACTATGTCACCAAGCAGAACAGCGAGAAGGGCTGGAATTTCGGCGTGAGCGGCCGCGTGCCTACTGCTTCACGGCTTGAGACTGACCTGCCTTGCAGCTGCGCGATCTGGACCTCGTGCTCGAGTGGACCCAGAAGAACGCAGCGCAGTTCGGCGGCGACGCCGACCGCATCACGCTCTTCGGCGGCTCGTCTGGCTCGACGATGATTGACGCATACAGCTTCTCGCACTACAACAAGCCCTCGCGTGCCGCCGGCCTCATCATCTCGTCCGGCGCCGTTGCCGGACTGGAGATCGCCACGGGCACCAAGTCGATCGGCAACTTCGGCCGTCCCTTCTCGGAGTGGAACACCGTCGCCGATGCCGTTGGCTGCGGCAAGGCGAACGATCAGAAGCAGTTCAAGTGCATGCAGCAGGTGCCCATGCTCACTCTTGTCGACGCCGTCGTCGCTGCGAATGCCCGAGACAACAAGATCCAGTTCGGCCCGACGCCTGACGGCCAGACGTGGTTCGCCAACTACGCGACGCGCAGCAACCTCGGCCTCTTTGCGAAGGTGCCGACGCTCATCGGCTCCAACTCTGGTGAGTGCTGAGGCAGGCCCTTGCAGAGCTAGCACTCATGCTTCCTCTCTCGCAGACGAGGCGACGCTGTTCGCCGATAGCCCCTCTAATACGGCCGTCGTCGTGCTGAGCAACCTGGCCTTCACGCCGCTGCTGTGGACGTGCCCGGCGCTGGCCGGTGCCGCCGACCGTGCTCGCGCCGGTGTGCCGACGTGGCGCTACCTCTACAAGGGGTGAGTGCCCTGTATTTTCGCCGCTGCGCCCTCTCTGACGTCGCCCCCCTCTCTGCAGCGCATGGGAGGACTTCACGCAAGGCTACCCCGCGCTCGGCAGCTACCACTTCGCCGAGTGCCCGATGCTCTTCGGCACGTTTCCTGCGCACTATCTCGGCGATCCCTCGCACGCCGTCACGATCCCTCAAGCACAGAACGACGTCTCGCGCTGGATGCAGGGCGCCTGGGCTGCCTTTGCACGCGATCCGCAGAACGGCCTGACGCAGATGGGCTGGCAGCAGTACGACAACAACCTCCTCGGCAGCCGCCTGGCTGTCATCGCCGATGGCAACAAGGCGAACGTGACGTACAGCCGGAGCACCGTCATCGACCAGGCCGGCTGCTCGCTTGAGGTGCCGGTCAGCGGCGTGCTGGTCGGCGTGCAGCAGAACATCGCCTCGCTCTGGTAGCTGCCACCTCTTCCCTCTCTAGCTCTCGCATTCGCCACGTCGCGCCGGTCTCGTCGTCTCCACACAGTCACCATCGAATATATGCTTGCCGCGGAGTCGTGTAGCTGGCCGGATCAGAGCTTGCCTAGCCGGGTGGCGCCGTCCAGCCGGATGAAGGAGCCATTCTAGAAGCGGCGTGAGCTGAGGGATCCGCCGCCGAAGCGCAGCACTCACCAGCATCGGGTTCTCGATGCACGCAATGACGGCGTGCCCGAACTCTTCCGGCTCGCCGAAGCGCACCTTGCAGCGCGAGGGTCAAGTCAGTCTCTGCTCGGCAGCCACATAGCGCCTTGTCTGCTCACCGGGAACTCGGCAGCACGGAGGATCACCTCGCGCGCCCGCTCCGGCAGGCGCTCCATCATCGGCGTGCGGAAGAGCGCCGGCGCCAGCGTCATTGTCCGGATGCCGAACCAGGCGAGATCTCTGTGCCGCATCAACGATGATGAGCCAAGCCGCCGAGCAAGGAGGTTGGTGAACGCACCTGGCCATCGGCAGGCCCATGCCCACCACGCCGCCCTTGGACGCAGAGTAGGAGACCTGGCCTGTCTGTCCCTCGAACGCGGCTGCACTCGCCGTGTTCACGCTGCGCAAGTGACCGTCAGTTCACCGTCGGTGCTGCTCTCAGCATCAGACTGACATGATGCCGCGGTCCGGCGTCTTGGCATCTGGCTTCTTGATCGGCTTTGGCAGATCCCGCACGATGCGTGCCGCAGTCAGGCGCGAGACGTTGAAGGTGCCAACGAGGTTGATCTCGACGACCTTCTTGAAGGTGTCCAGGTTCTTCTCGGCGACTCTGTTAGAAAACGGCCCTACCTGACCGCGGAGAGTCACTCACGAAAGGCTCGCCGTCTGCATTGATCGTCTGCGGAGAGGCGCAGGGTGAGCAGGGCTGACAGAAAGAGGCAGAGCCGACGCATGGCTGTAGAGCTGCGGTCGCTCGCCCCGAACCAGATGTGCCGCCAGCCGCCCACAGCCAATGTTGTCGACGAGACACCATGCCGCTGCTTCCCTCATGCACTCACCTTGCCCGCCATGCCCACGCCTCCACAGTTGACACATCCGCCGACAGTGCTCTTGGGCCACTGCTTATCGCACGCCGCAATGGCATTCACCACGTCGTCCTCCTCGCACACGTCGACTTCAGAAACGACGATGCGCCTGCTGCCCTCTGCCGCCGAGCCGTCGAGCTCCTTGGCGAGCGCCTCGCCGCCGGCGACGTCGAGATCCCACAGCCCGACAAGTGCGCCGCGGGCGTGCAGCGCCCGCACCGTGGCGGCGCCCAGGCCTGAAGCACCGCCGGTGACGTAGAAGACAGTGTCCTTGAGCTGCATGGGCGGTAAGGGAGTGACGAGGTGACGTGGTGGTCGCAAGGCAGGAGCAGCGCTGCGCGCGGCGCGAGTGCGGGGATGCTGCCCCTCCTCCGCGCCGGGCCGGCACCGCGCAAGACGCCGGCCGCGCATGTGCCACGCACGGCCTCGCGCGCGGTGCTCCTCGTGGAGACGCAGCAAACACTCGTCTCTTCTCGACACCATTCAGACGCACATCAGATGCACACACACGACAGATGCTTTGATACTTCTCATTGCACGGCTAGCCCACCAGTGCCTGCTCAAGCGTGCCTCTCGTGGCAGCGCTGAGGCCGAGGTCATGCGGCTCAAACGCAGCGCGCACCTGCAGGATGCCAGTGCGCAGCGTGTTGGCCAGCGGCAGGGCTTCCCGCTTCCATGCCTCTGCCAGCGCTGCCTTGTGCGCTCCCACAGCGGCCAGCGGTGCCTGCGGCAGCTTGCCGCCGTCCGACGCCGACTGCGCCGCAGCTGCCCGCGCCTTCTTCTCCGCCTCGTCGCGCGCCGACGCCGCAGACTCGGCGCTGCGATGCCACTGGTTCAGCTCCAGCAGTAGCTTGGCACACGCCAGCAGCACCTCCTCGGCGCCGGCAGTCCCACGCGCAAGCGCCACCGTGCCGTACTCGTCCTCGGCGACACTGGCAGAGAGTAGGCCCGTGACCGCCTGTGCCGCCCAGAGACTCAATGCGGGCTTGGCCGGTGCCAAGGTGCCGAGGACCAGCGTGTCGGACGGCGACAGCGATCCGGAAGGGATGACTGCGTCGAGCGTCTGGCGTATTGGCGGCGGCAAGAGGCTCTTGAGACGCTGAGCGGCAGAGCCGCATGCGACGAGTACCTGCCGCACAGCATCCGAGGAGGTGCAGGCCGGCGGCGCGGCCGGCTTGGGCGGCGCAGTGCTCGATGCGGGCGCGGCGGTCGGCTCCTGCTCCACTGGCTTGGGCGCGATGCGGTGCATCAGCTGGCTGAGGCCCGACGTGCTGTCCGTCGCGGTGCTGCTTGCCGACGGCTGCGGTGCGGGCGGCGCTGCCGGTGCGCTCGACGCCAGCAAGCGGTCCCACACGCTGGTGGGTGCAGGCTTGACGACCTTCTTGCTCGGGTCGGCCACAAGGACGTTGTGCGTCGCCTTCGGCAGGCCGCCTTTCTGGGCTTCTGCTGGCTTCGCCGGCTGTGCGGGCGCCGCAGGCGGTGCACCTCTCCGCGCCAGCACCTCGGTCTCTTCCTTCAGTGCGCGAATGCACTCAGTTGCGATGCCGACCCATGCGCTCGGCTTCTGCGACACAGACGCCAGCGGACCGACGTCGCCGACGTCTCGCCAGATGGCAGCCCGACGCTCGTCGCTCGTGCTGCAGAGGCTGGCCAGCTCGGCAAAGGCGAAGTGCGCGTAGTATGCCTGTGTCGGATCGGCCTTGACGCTGTCCGGCTGGCCAGCTGCCAGCCCGGCGATGAGGCAGCGCGTAGGCTCGCGCGCGAAGTGCGACACCAGCACCGGCTGACTGGCGTACGTGTCCCAGAGGCACGCCGCCAGCTCCCAGCAGACGGCCGAGGCGGCGCCGAGGGAGGAGAGGTGCAGCGCGAGTGCCGGCACGCCGCTGACGAAGGGCGTGCGGAACGAGGGGATGAGCACCGGTCGCAGCGACGAGTGCGGACCGATGATGCGCAGCAGCGTGCGGAAGAGCGGCCGACGCAGCGGCACGTAGACGGCGAGCAGTGCGGACGGCAGCGCTGCGCCGAAGGCCACGGCACCGGGTAGCCGCGTGCGCAAGGCGATGCCGAGGCGTGCGGCGAGCGTGTAGTGCAGCGAGGCCGGCTCGAAGGGAGGGCCTGCACGAGCAGCGTGTAGCAGACGTGCGGCGGAGTACGCGGCGCCGAGAGCGGCGTTGATGGCGAGCACGAGGAAGACGCGCTCGTTTGGCCGAAGCACCGCGGTGCTGGCCGCTCCTGCACCGACGGCGACGTGCGTGTAGGGCGCCCACGGCGATGACGCACCTGGCGTGTAGAGCCAGAGCGCGGCGACGTGTGCTGCGGCGAGCAGCACGCCCGACGCCGTGTGTGCCAGGATGCGGTGCCAGGATACGCGTGCTCGCAGCACAGCAGCGCAGTGGGCCGTGAGGCTGCCCGGCGCTGGCGAAAAGCCGAGCACCTTGAGCGGCGCCGGCGGTGCGGTCGGCCGGCTGACGGCCCACTTGCGCAGCACAATGAGCGGCAGCACAGCGAAGAGGAAGACGGCGAGCGAGAGCAGTGCAAGCGTCGGGCGCACTGGCGCCAGCAGCGAGGCGGGCGAGGTGAGCAGCAGCGCGCAGAGCACGAGGTGTGTGGCCAGCAGGTCGAGCACGTAGATGCGCTGCAGCCGTGACTGCAGCACGCGCTGGGGACAAGGGTGTCAGCCGAGTGGCCTCAAGAGGGCGATATGGGCGAAGCGCTGCCCAGGCGAGCAGATAGTGCTCTTTCTCGAGGCAGCGTTGTCCCCGACATGCTTCACTCATCATCTGCATCGCAGACATGCTCACCTTGACGAAGCCCTCATAGCTCTTAAACGGCTTTGCCTTCAGGTCTGCATCATCGGCAGGCAGCAGTGCCGCACTGGCCTTCTGTGCGCCGCCAGCGAGAGGCGTCGTGCTGCTGCTGCGCAGGCTGACCGCACCGGCAGCGCTGGCGGGCGGCGCCATGGAGGAGCTGCTGCGCAGGCCCAGCGCGCCGGCACCCGCGGCCGGCGGCAGCTTGACGGCCGGCGCACGCGCCAGCGCACTGCTGCTGCTGCTGCTGCCGAGCGAGCTGCGCGTTGCAAGCATGGAGCGAGGAGAGGTGGAGGTGGAAGAGAGGCAGAGAGCAGGCCGCGCGCTAGGAGCGAGAAGGTCGCGGCGCGGCGCGGCGCGGCGCGGCGTGTTACTTTCGCCTGCGTCACGTGCGCGCCGCGCCTCGCGCGTCCTGCCCCTGGCGACGCGGCGCCGTAGCCTTGCAACGCAGCCGTTCGCCCATCAGCACAACACTCGACGCGACCGCAGCGACGCCCAATGCAGAAGGTCAAGCTCCATCGAGTCGCAGCTGCCAGCGAGCATGCAAGCGTCAGCGCAGCAGCTGCCCGCGTGATGTGTGATGGAGGAGCGGCGGCGCAAGGTTCGATCACAACGCATATCTGCTCAGGGGCTGCGCCGCCCGCGGCGCACGTTCGGCACCAATGCGGCAAGCGAAGAGCCTCTGCGTCCCGAGCAGGTAGTCCGCGGCACTCTCGTCCCCCTGCATGCTGCTGCTGAGAGATCTGCCGCGAGTGCTGGCAGAGATGAGCGCTGAGCTGCACCCTGCCGCCTTTGCCGCAGCCTGCTCGCTGTCGCCTGCCGCGCTGATGGCGAGAGTACAGGAAGCGGCAAGCTCTTCCGAAGAGCTGCGCTGGCACGACAAGCTCGTGCTGACGAAAACGCTGTGCGACGCTGCTCGCTGCTGGAGGGGCAGCTGACAGCGCAGGCGCGAGGTGTGACGGCCGGCGTGCTCGCGTCGGGCCCTCATCTAGGCGAGACAGAGTGCCGTGCGCCACCTCCTCCCGCTCCCCTCCACCCACTCACTCTGCTGCGCTGGCGGAAGCGCCTCGAAGGAGCCCGTGTACGGCTCAGCTCCCGTCCACATCCTCCCTCTGGCCCGCTTTGGGCTGCTCTCCTTTGCCCGCCTGGCATGGACGACCCTCGCTTCGGCGACCGCGCTGCCCGCGGCGAGCGCTTCACCGCCGGCCACCCGCACCCGCAACACTTCTCCTTCCTCAGCCACATGATGAACCAGCACCGCGCCGCCGAGGGCGAGGCGCCCGACACCTTCGCCAGCGGCGTGCGCCGCTTCAGCGAGCTCGGCAGCGACGAGGCGCACGATGAGGCCTCCTTCGTGCGCGCTGAGTCGGCCGAGCACAGCGCGACAGCGGGCAACGAGCGCCCGATCCACCCGATGCACAGTCTGCGGCCGGGCATGATCTTCCGCGCACGAGAGGCACCCGGTGACGGCAGCGGCATGCACGCTCGCATCGTGTCGCTCGACGAGCCGCAGCAGACGGCCGGCGCCAGTCCTAACAGGCGCAACCGCGGCGGCCACAACCGCAAGGCGCGCCGCGAGCTCGAGAAGACGCAGCAGAAGGACGCAAAGGCAGCCGAGGCGCAGCAGCGCTCTGCCGAGTCGGTGCGGGGCCGCGCCGAGAAGCGCAACAAGGGCAAGGAGCCGGCGACGGACAGCGCCGAGGCCGAGGCGCAACGCCGTGAGCCTATGAGCCTCGCGACTCTTGCCGCGGTGCTGCGTGACCAAGGCTTCGCGCCGGGGGAGATCGAGCCCGTCGCGGCGCACATCGAGTCGATGATTGAGCATGAGCGCGAGCTGTGGCAGCACCAGACGCGCTTCAGCCGTGAGGCGGCCCGCGTCCAGCACGGCGACGGCGAAGCACCGGTTGTCTGGACCAAGGGTGCGTCGAGTGGCCCGGACGGCGGCAATGCTGTGCAGTCGCAGCACGCAGTAAACATTCACGAGCCTGGCCTCGACGAGCATCAGAGCCTGCTGCGCGCCATGCAGCACGCGCACGCCCGCCAGCAGGAGTCGTCGCTGCACGCCGTCCAGATGGCGCGCATGGCTGAGCTCGCCGCGCTGTCCGGGCTCTTGTCGAACGACCCGCCCGTCGCGCAAGCTTCGGACTCTGAGCCGGACGAGGCGGAGCGCAGCCCGGACGCTGTCGAGGTCGTCGAGACGCGCTCGAGCACTCCCAGCGTGCGCCCTGAAGTTCAAGGCGCGCCGGCATCGGGAGACGAGGATGCCGCCAGCAGCAAGGCGAGCGGCGCTGGCGAGACTGTGTCGGAGGTGGCGCTCACGCCCGAGGAGCACGAGCGCGCACGCCGAGCCGCCAAGCGTGCGCGGCAGAAGAAGAAGGAGCGAGAGGGCAAGAAGGTGCGTGGCCATGCCTGCCTTTCCCATGGGCCTTCGCCGCTTCTGTGCTGCACAGGACGAAGCTGACGCAAGTTAGCCCTCTCCAGGCCCAGACGCAGGCCAACAAGACGGCAAAGGCAAACGACAAGATCGTCTCGCGCGCATCTCGCAAGAAGGCGTCCCCGCAGAAGGGCGCACAGAAGTCGGCTGCCTCGCCGACGCTCGCCGCGAGCGAGCAGCAAGACGGCCGCAATGCAAGCGAGCCGCAGTGCGAGTCTGCTCCGCCTGGCTCGCCTCTGAACTCGAGCCGCGCATCCACTCCCACCAAGCTCGACGTCCTCAAGATCCTCGAGCGTTCCGCCGTCAACACACCTCCTCCTGGCGACTTTGAGCAGCCAGGATCCACGGCTGCAAAGCAAGAGGCTCCGGGCTCGGATCCGCTGTCGGAAGTCTCGATTCGCAGTCCCAAGGGCGGCCTCAAGGGTGCCCTCACGGCTCCCTCGACGCCTGCCAACTGGAGTGTGCACGTGCTCGACGTCGACACCGCCGACGTGCCCGAGCTCGATGCGCTGTCATCCGAGCTGTCGCATGCTGCGGCACTGGACCTCGCGTACGAGGAGACCTTTGCGCCTCATGAACGTATCCGCGGCAATCCTCTGCGTGCCGCCCGTTCGTTTCGCAAGGTGCTGAGCGACAGCGCTCGTGGTGAAGATGACGACGACGCGGAGATGGAACTGGCTTTCCTCGACTCGTGCGCTGCCGCTGCGTCTGTCAAGCATGTGAGCGGGCTGTCTGCCTGTCAGTCGGCGCTCACTGACTCCATCGTCAGGTGCCGCAGGGAGAGCTCGTTTCCGACCCCGACAATGCTGCAGAGCAGCTGAGCGAAGCTGCTGCCGCACACGCCACCATCCCGAATGGCGTGCAGCGTGATGGCGAGGCCGCGATCGATGCCGACTGTGGCAACGTGTCCGACAATGCGAGTATCGCAGACGCAGCGCCCGAAGCCTCCGAGATGCCTCTTCCTCCGTCGAGCCCAAGCGATGGTCTGGGCTGTCCAGTCACGCCGTTCCCGGACTCGCCGTCCATGCTGCCAGCCATGCTTCCGCTGCCGCCGTCGCCGATGCTCTCTGTCGGCTCCGAAGCGGGCTCTGTAGCAGAGGAGCAAGTCTCGCCATCGCCGGCGATGTCGCGCCCTATCTCGCGTCTCTCGGCTGAGGAGGCGCTTGACTCGCCGCCAAGCCCGGATGCTGCAGAGGCGCTCGGCACGCCTTCAGAAGCTGACTCGGGCGACGAGGCCGATCTCGACAGCGATGACGGACAGCCGCCTGAGCAGCGTGCTCTCGCGGTGCACTTCGAGCGCACAGGAGCGATCATCGAGGAGCTGGCCTCGGGCGACGGCAGCCGCGCAGAGCAGCAGCACACTGCCTATGATGAGGCCATTGAGGAGGGGCAGATCTATGCTGAGGCTGCGCGTCTTCAAGCAGCCTCGCGTGGCCTCTTCAGCGCCCTGTACCAGCAAGGCCTTCGCACAGCAGAGCTTCCTTCGCAGACCTTCGTCGGCGCATTCTGCTTCGACCTGACGACGCGTCACGGCGATGCCGAGTTTACTGGCCTCGACGTCGACCTTGCCGAACATAGCCTGCACGAGGCGTTCGAGCACGACACGGAGTCGGAGCAGAGTCAGTCGTCGCAGGACGAGCGCGACGACGACAGCTCGTCGGAGGCCGACTTCCGGCTGCCTCGCGGCATCAGCACCTCGACGATCGCGCACACGACCCCTGGCGGCAGTCCCGAGTCCACTCGCGGCCGCAAGCGCGGCTCCAAGCTGCTCACCGGCGGAGAAGTGCCGCTCGAGGCCGCGGGTGAGGACGGAGGCAGTGCGGGCCATGTCACGCCCGACGAGTCGCAGACGTCCAGCAGCGAGACGATCGAGGGCGACTCGACTTCAGACTCGGACGATGAGCCTCTTCAGCGCCGCTCGACGGCCCAAGCCGCTCATGGTGCTGGCCAGGTCGTCAGCGCCTCCCGACAGGCCGACCAGCATGCCGTGGAGCAGCGCGCTCGCTACGTCGCCGAGCAGCTCAACGCCTCGCTCGACCGCACGCTGGTGCGCCGCACGGGCAGCGTGCACGAGGAGGGCGGCGGCCCGCTGCAGCTCTTCGGCAGCCGCTGGCGCTCGGGCAAGCTGCGCGAGAAGATTCACAGCAACAGGCCCGACCCGGAGAACCTCGTGCGCAACGACGCTCGCAACTCAGACGGCCAGCTCATCAACCCCACGGTGCTCAACGAGGTAGCGCCGCTGCGTCTGCACTCGGGCGGCGAGCACAAGTACCTGTGAGTGTGGCTGTGCATCGCCTTGCCAGCGAGCCCTCACACCACGCATCGTTAGGCCGCGTCCCAAAGTGGCCAAGAACCTGCTTTCGCGCCAGGTGAGCCCTGCCTCTTCAGGCCTCACACGGCCACGGCTGCTGACACTTACCAATCAGATCGGCGTGCGCCTGCCCGAGACCGAGCCGGCCGCCGATCGTTTGCGTCTCATGCTCTGCTCGACGGCCACGCAACGCGGCCGTGGAGCTCGTCCTTGGGCTGCCTCGGAGACATCGACGCCGCCCGCCATCGACTCGCCTCCGGTGCCGGCGCTCGTCGCTGACCGTCCGCCCGACTTGCCCATGCAGGTGGGCAGCGGCCTAGACCAGCTCGACTGATCCTCTACAAGCATTCGCTTCCCAAGGCGCAGCACACTCCCTTTCCCGCACGCACCCCTTTCTCGTCGACTTTCACGCACCTGTCATCTCTCCCTCCTTGTCCCTGCCATGCCTTCACCCTCTTCCAGCTCGCGCCTTCCGCCCCAGGTGGGCACGCCGCACCGCGAGCCCCGTGAATAGGGTCAATTCGTGACAAAAGCGAGCCATGTGTGTGTGTGGGTCGAGTGTGGTGTGCGTGATGCATGAAGAGAGAGGGGAGATAAAATGGGCGAACGTGGTGGGATCGTTGCTGTGTGGGAAGAGAGCTGCGTGCGACGGCGCGAGGGAGTGAAGGAAGTCGTTGAGAAGCCTTGAGGTTTCGTGAAGGAGATCGCCAACGTTCCGAGAGGGGAGCGTGGCCCACTGCGAAGTAGCACGGCCTCACAGCGGCTGCCATGCCCCCCTCGCGTGCGTCGAAAGCATGCAGCCGTTAGATGGCCGTGACGGCGGGCGCATCAGCCTCAGGCTTCGGCACCGCGCCGCTGCCCGCCTCGGGCTGCTCGGCCGCAGCCGCAGTCGGCGGCTTCTGGCTCTGGATCGCGACTGCAGGTGGGTGGCTAAGGTCAGCCATTTGCGCGTTGATGGTCTGGCGGGCGCGCCACACGCACCCTTGAGCACAATGTCGCGGCCCTCGACGTTCTTGCCGTTGAAGTTGCTCAGCGCGCTCTGCTGGCCCTCCTCGTCCTTGAAGTCGACAAAGCCGAAGCCCTTGGTCTTGTTGGAGTACGGGCGCTTGACGACCTTGGCGCTCACGACCTCCGGGCCGCCCTCGAAGACGGCCTTGAACTGCTCGTCGGTGAACTCAAACGGCAGATTGGCGACGAAGAGCAGCGTCTTGCTCGGCGCACCGACGGGCGCCTCGCCCTTGGCGCGCTGCGGCTTCGGCGGCTTCGCAGCGGCGGGCGCAGCGGCGGCACCGTCGGCGGCCGGCGCAGCGTCGCCATTGGCGGCAGCCTTGGCGGCCTTGGACTTGCGGTTCTTCTTAGGCTTGGCGGCAGCGGCCTCGCCGTTCTCGGCCGCAGCAGCGGGTGCGGCAGCGGCGTCAGTGGCCTCATCAAGGCCTTCCTCGCCCTCATCGGCGCGCGGGCGGCGTGCAGCAGTGGCCTGGAAAGATCCGAACGTATGAGCTTGCTGAAGAGAAGGTAAGCATGCAACAAGCACTCACACCTCCGCGTCCGCCACGTCCACGTCCGCGGCCACGGCCACGCGTGCTGGCGCCACGAGCCGCTGCGCCGTCCTTCTCGGCCTCGCCAGCCGCCGCCGTGGCGGGCTTCTCGGCGGGCGCAGCCGCCTGCGGCTTGGCGCCTTCGACGTTGATCTCGCGGCCGGCAATCTCCTTCTTGTTGAGCAGCTCGACAGCCTTGTGCGCCTCGGCCTCGCTCGAGTACGTCACGAAGCCGTAGCCGAGCGAGCGCGTGCCGCGCATGATGATCTGCGCCTGCGTGCTGTGGAGGTGGCGCAGCGTAAGCTTCAGTGACACAAGCGGCGTGGGCCTCTCGCAGCGATGGCAGCACGTAGACTCTGGTACTCACACTGTGCCAGCAGCCGCGAAGATCTCCTTGAGCTCAGCCTCGGTCGTGGCGAATGCGAGGTTGCCTGGTGGCAGAGCCTTGGTCAGCGGAGAAGCGGCTCGGGCAACAGCAATGAGACGCACCAGCGAACACTTGCTGCAGACGTGGCCAAGTGTGTAGACAAGGTGAGCCGAGAGCGGCGCTGCGCTGTCTCATGCGCCACGCACCTTGGGCGCATCCTCGGGCGAGACGAGGTTCTTGGTCTTGGGCGGCTGCGGCGTCTTCGCCGGCGCCGTCGTGGCCGGCGGGTTGCTGCCAGCCGAGCCAGCGGCGGCGGCCTCTGCGGGCACGGGCACGGGCGGGTCGGCCTTGACGACTTCGGCCATGCTGGGCGAGTGGGTGTGCTGGTGGAGGTCGGCGGGTGGACGTGGGCGTGTGTGAGAGAGGCTAGCAGATGGTGCTGGCGCTCCGAGTGGTCTGGTGGTGGACTGAAGAGCGCGGCGTAGGTGGACGACGCTGCACAAAGTGACTGGACTGGACAGGTTGGTGGAGAGACGGATGGAGCAGCGCCGCCACCTTCTCGCTGAGAAGCTGCGCCCCGCAGGCGCGGTGGCGGCGGCGGCGGCGCGCTGCCAGCGGCGACGCGGGGCGGGCTGCGCGCCGTGCGCACAAGGCACGGCGCGCCGGCGTATAGAAGAGTCGCTCTCAGCACGCCTGGCCTGGCCCTTACGCCCAAGCCGACCCCCTCACAGCCCCTGCGCGCCGCCAATCTGGTGCCTGGCGTCGCTGGTACAATCGTGCGGCAGCTGACGCCACGAATGTGACGTGCCGATGGCTAAGAGGAGCGATATCACCTCGCCAGGCTCTCGTCGAATGCAGAACACAGCTGGAGGCAAACGACGTCTTCTCCAGAGGATCATGAGAGCTGGTACGCGAGCAACAACGAGCCTCGGTGGCTCGCTTTGAGCACAGCCCGCCAGACACGGCAGCAAAGCAACTGCTGGCGGACCTCGCACATCTGACAGGCCGGCAGCGAAAGCTCAGCACGAGGTCGACGCCGGCATGCTTCGAGTCGAGGACCTGTCGTCGTGACACCTCTCCCACGTGTCAAGTCCAGCAAATGATCATCGCATCTCGCGCTCTCGCACGCAGCAAATGTCTTGTGGTCCACAGAAGCACCTGAGCTGCCGGCATTGTCGATCGCCAACAACGTGTACCTGCAGAAGAAGATCAAGCGCCTCCCACGCTTGTTTGCATCTCAGCGATGCACGCATCTCCCTACTCCGTCCCGCTGTGGGCCGCACGTTTGGCGACATGCACGCCAGCATGCTTCTCTCCTTGCTGCCGCCGAAGGCGAGGCCGGAGACGAGGCAGCGCCCAGCGAGCTGCATGCAGTGGCCGCTGGACCGTGCGTAGAGGGTGCAGATCCTCCTTGGCAGACGTTCAGCTGACGCTTGCTTGCTGCCTCTCTTTGCCTCTGGTGCTCTGCACCTCCACGGTGACGGCGCCGTCTTGATGCTTCTCGCGCCCATCTTTTCTCCGACTGCGAGCCGACGGGGGGTGGTGTCGGTGCCGAGGCCAGTCCGGAGTCCGCCGCTAGGCACCAGTGCAGCGCCAGGGGGCGAGGCTAGGACGTCGCTTCGTCGTGCCGCTCGAGCGAGCAGCTCGCTCGCATGAGGTCTTTGACTCGCACAAAGGCAGCGCCTGCAGACGCACCATCATTCAGAATCAGCACGCAGCCCGCGCCGCCGCATTGCCGACGTCCCTTTGTCCACTCGGCTTGCGCAGACGGAGCCCCCAGCGCATGACGGCTGCGCTGCAAGGGCTTGGCCGGCCGCGTTAGCGTCGCGCGGCGGCGCTGGCGCGGCGTCCTGCAGGATCTGCAGCGCTTGGACGTCGTCCGCAGCGTGCAGAGGACCGCCGCAATCTTGTGCTCGCTCTGGGTCAGCTTGCTGCGGAGCTGAGGATGCTGAGCTGGTCAGAGAGGCGCTGCCTCGGCTTCGAGAGGGCGGCTCGCGATGTTGAGGCGACGGCGGCTGGTGGCGCTCTCTCTCGTGTGCCACGCGGACGCCGCCGACTTTCGGTTTTTTTGCTGCCTCGCCGCAGCGGTGAGGAGATCGTCGCCGCATGGGCCTGGCGACCATGCAGCCTCGAGCGTGCGCCTGCTCGGCACCGACATGCTGACCCGAGCGCACTTGGCGAGCAAAAGAGCGGCGAGGAGAGCGGAGATCCGGTGTTCTGCAGGTGCAGCGCGCACCATGCACGCCAGAGCCGCACGCCCACCGGCGCCGCTGCCGGCCCGCCTGCACCCTCTCCATGCACCCTCTCTCGCTCTCGTCACATGGGCCTGCAGCATGCAGGCGCCCGGCAGACGCCAACGCAGCAGATTTGCAGCTCAGCTGCCGCGGCGTCGCGCGTGCGCATCTCGGCGAGAAGAGGACACGCCGACGCTGCCATCAGCGTGCTGCATCTGAGGTTTCATCCCCTGCATCTCTCCTTTCTTGGGCTGAATTGAGAGCCGGGACAGGGCTCCACGGCATCGGGCCCTTTGTGCCGGGTTCGGCGCAGGGGGCGAAGCGGCGTCATCAGCTCCGGCCCCGGCCCCCGGGGAGGTCAGGAGGCGCAGGCGGCGGCAGAGGCGCGGGGCGTGGCGCAGCGGCGGCACGCACGCGTCGCGCGTGGAACGCGCACCTCCTTCTCGCAGAGCAGCAGCATGAGGCGAGAGGCGTGCGCCGCCAGACGCGCAGCCGTGCGCCCTCATCGGCGCACGCAGGTGCTGAGAGGGTCTGAGCAGGAGGCCATGCTCCTGAGCGTGGCTCACTCGACGGGAACGAAGGAGCCGGCCGAGCGGTGTGGAATTGATCGCGGAACGCCTGGCTGTGATGCTCGGCAGCGGCAGGCGGCGGGCGGGCAGCGCGCAGCACAGCCGCCGCGGCCGAGCGGCAGGCAGCACAGAGGCAGGCGGCCTGCAGGCGCAGCGGCGGGCAGGAGGAGCACAAGGCGCGCCGCCGGGCGCCGCCTTCTCGCGCGCCTCCTCGCCGACAGTCTACACACCCACACCTCGCCGGACCACCCTCGTCTCTCCCCTCCACCCTCACACACCCCGTTCCAGCGGCAACACCTCGCTCTGCACGCCGCTGCTGGCACCGCTCGCTGCGCAGCACGTCCAACACGTGTCGCAGCACCCGTCGCGCCGCCCAAGTGTGCTTCTCGCACCGCCGAAGCTCGGGCCCCTCCCTCTCGCTGGCGCGCGAAGGCGGCGCTCGCTCCTCTCCTGGATCCCGCACGTCCTTGGAGCCTCATCAGAGAGCTCATCTTTCGTCTCCGCGTGCCTGCTGCGCCGCTGCGCCTGCCGCATACATCCGCTCTTCTGCCAGCGCGCGTTGCGCTGCCGCCTCTCTCTTCACGCCCCTTCGCCGTGCGCCGCTCCGCACTCCCGGCACACATCCGCGAGGCCGTCGCCGTCACATGCGACGCTGCTGAGCCATCCGCCTCGCGCCCTCCCGCACTGCTCCCACGATGATGTACCGCCAGCGCGGCGGCTCTCGCCCGGCGCACCTGCCGAGTAGCAGCGGCGGATCGGCAAGCGGCAGCGGCAGCAGCGGCGCCAGTGCTGCTGCACCGCGCACTGGCTTTGGCCGCCTCTTCTCGTCGGGCAACGACATGGCCATGCCGCCGCCCTCGTCGCCGCTCTCCGTCGCTGGCTGGACGACCGAGCCGGCGCCGCAGCCGCGCTCGCCGGCAGTCTCGAGCAACAGCGGCTCCTTCTCGCCGCTCCTTGGAGGCCACGTCGGCCAGGCGCCAGCACCGCCGCCGCGCCCGACAAAAGGCCCACAGCAGCGCGTCAAGAAGGCAAAGGCCTACAGCATCTCGCTGCTGACGGGCCACGCGCAGCAGGGCAGCTCGAGCAGCACTGGCAGCGGCAGCAGTAGCAGCAACGCCAGCGCCGCTGCGGCCGCTGCACTGCCTGCCATCGTCGAGCCACGACGCAGCACGAGCGGCGACCGGCCTGGACGCCGCAGCCAGGAGATGCCGTGGATCCCGCCGCGCAGCCAGAGTGCGCTGGGCGCGTACGATTACACGGAGCCCAGCCGCAGCGCTGCGTCTGGGAGACGTCACATCCTGCAGCGCACGTACATGAACGACGAGGACGACGACGCGCCAGTACACGTCATCTCAAGCTCATCGAAGAGCCCGCCTGCGCTGCCGCCACGACTTGCAGATGCAAGCAGTCCCACGTTCCTGAGCAGCCTGAAGGCCGACTCGCTGTCCTTCCCCCAAGAGAACGCACAGCCTCGCACGCCTGGCGCCCTGTCGCCCAGCGCCGCACGGCATCTGCGCGACGAGCCCTCTCCGGTCTCTCCTGCGCGCTCAGGGCCGTCGAGCTACACGCACTCCCCTGCGGGCCCGCCAAAGAACAGACGCAAATTCTCCGTCGGTAGTCTGCTCGAGGTTCGCTCTGCCTCGTCGTCGCAGTCGAGCCAGAGCCAAAGCTACGACACCTCTGCACCGGCCTCGCGGCTGAAGCGCAAGCCGCCGCCCGCGGCCGTGTCTACCGCCTATGTCGATCGCGGCCTTGCCGGGTCGCTCGTGACGCCTGCCAGTGCACCACTTCTGACGGGCGCAGCCTCGGACTCCGCCTCTCTCTCGGACCGGCAACGCAATTACGCCCGCAGCCCGGTGCCTCAGCGCGCTCAGCCCGGCGAGTACATCTATCGCGAGCCGCCCTCGCCTCGGGATGCGCCGATGAGTGCACCGCCCTCGAAGCGCTTCATGTCGCCTACGCCTCGGCAGGAGCCGCCGTCGAGCGCTGGCAGCAAAGCGTACGCTGCACGTGCAGAACAGCGGCCGCCTGCGCGCCGCACGAGCACGTTTGGCGGCCTCGATGGCTTCACGATGGACTCGTCGCGCGCGCGAGACAGCGATGCGTCCAGCGTCGCGGCGGGCGGTAGCAACAGCGGAGGTGCTGCCGTCGTGCATGCGCTGGGCCAGATTGGCGGCATGGGTGCGGCAGTCGGCAAGCGCGGCTGGGACTTGATGCGCAGCTGGAACACCGGTCCGACAACGGGTCTAAGCAGCTCCTCGAGCGGCGGGCGTGCCGCCGCAGCACCTGCCTCGGGCGGTACGCAGGGCGGCGAACGCGCCTCGCTCGCGCTCGACATGAACGACGCGACACGGAAATGGCTCGCTGTGCCAGACGCTAACGCTACGACGTCACGCGCTGGCGGCAACCAGCGCAATGCCTCGGGCAGCGGCGTGTTCGGCATGCCTCTGCGCGACGCCGTGCTGCAGACTTCGCTTGGCCGACTGTCCTCTGCGACTGGCAGACGAGACTCGCGCCCGCTCTCGCAGCTCGACGCACTCGATCTCGGCTCCGACTTCCACGTGCCGATGCTTTCCTCACCGCCGATGGGCTCGCGTCCGGCGTCAGCGCAGCACTGCGCCGCATCGCGCGAAGAGGCGAGGGAGCGCTACCTGCCTGCCGTCGTGGTGCGCTGTCTGCAAAGCCTGGAGAAGTGGGGTGGCGACGAGGAGGGCATCTACCGTCTCTCCGGCCGCTCCTCGCACACCGCGAAGCTGCGCACAGTCTTCGATGCGCCCATCTCGCGTGCACTGCCCGACCTCGAGCTCATCGATATCGGCCCTGCGGACCTGGACATCAACAGCGTGTGCAGTGTGCTCAAGCACTACCTGCGAGAGCTTCCTGAGCCGCTTCTGACGGATGCGCTCACACCGGCGTTCGACGAGGCTAGCATGGAGGCGATCGGCATGCCCGCTTCTGGCGCAACGGCCGGCGGCGTGTTCCGCGCGGTGGCACAGCCTGGACCAAAGGCGCCTAACGGCAGCCCAAGCAAGGAGGCCGAGCGCCTCTCGTCGACACTGGCAAAGGCCATCGCGCCGCTCATTGCGCGCCTGCCGGCTTGCAACTGGTACCTGCTGCGTGAGCTCGCGGATCATCTCGCAGACTTCTGCCGTGCGAGCGTCGTGGCGAAGACGAAGATGGTGCGTCCTTGTCTCAGGCCTGCCTAGGTGTCGCTCCATGGCGCTAACGCTTGCCCCTTGCAGCCTCTTTCCAACCTCAGTCTCGTCCTCGCGCCTACGCTGTCGCTCTCCGTCGTCATGCTTCGCGCCCTCGTCGAGCACCGCAACGTGCTCTTCCGCGAGAAGGGCCCACAGCGGGATGTCGAGCTTGACGGACCGATGGCCGCAGGCGACGGGCCGCTGTCGGCGCCGCTGGAGCGACCACGGCAGCGCGTGCCGAAGCACCAGGCGATCAGTCCGACGGGCTGGACGTCGAGTCCGTACACTTCGCGCCAGAACAGCATCACTTCGCTCGAGTCGCCGACGCAGGACTGGGCCTCTTCTCGGCCTGGAGGCAACAAGCGTGCCAGCATCCTCACGCTCAAAGGTCTCGTCGGCGGCGGCGACAAGCGCGCCTCTGCAGCTAGCGTGGCGACGCTGCGAGGTGCCTTTGAGAGCGGCGACGTGACGCAACTGCAGCGCAGCGGCAGTCCGACGCCGCAGCCTGCGCGTAGCAAGAAGACCGCAAGCCCCACGACCGAGGTGCCTTCGCTGATGAACGACGACGACTTGGCGGATGCGCCTCCCATTGCAGCGCGCTTCGTCCGGCAACGCACCCTCTCCAACGCCTCGCAGCTCTCCATGACGGGCCTGACACTCTCGCCACCGCCTGCTCTTTCGCACAAGACGTCGCAGGCGTCGCTTGTGACGCGTGCGGCGATCGATGCGTATCGGGCTGGTAGCACCTACGCTGGTGACTCGCCAAGGTCGACCAGCGGATGGGAGAGCGACACTGGCTCGAGACGGACCAGCGGCGAGTCGGAACGCTCGGGCAGCGTCGTCTCGACGTCCATCTCGCGTCCACGCCCGCCAACTTCGGTGAGCTGATTGGCCAGGTGTCGACTGCACAACCACTCACACCTCTCTTCAGGGCGAGACACACTTCTTCGCCAAGAAGAACGCGCCGACGAGCTTCGTCGCGCATAGCGGCCGTGCTCGGCGAGGCACGAACGCAAGCTCGATCGAGTCGAGTGCCTCGTTCTCCTCGAACACGACCTCGACGACATCGAGTCCTGGTCCACTAGCGTCCAAGACGGAGATGAGCAGCGTCTCGTCGATCGACTCGATGCCCAAGTACTCCTCGCCGCCGGTGGTGCAGGCCGTCTTTGCTTCGGGTCAGGCGCCGCCTCACTCGCTCGTCGCGGCGCAGGAGCAGGAGCAACACCTCGAGCCGTACGCTTCCGTCGAGGAGCGCCGCCGTGCCTGGGAGTCGGGCATCCAGCGCTTCGCCTAGAAGCAAGCCGGCTCGCCATGCTCCCTTGCCTCGCCCTGTCTGCTTCGCCTCCCTCTTTGCCACTCCTTGCCCTCCTCCTGCTCACTCATCTACCTCACGTCATTGTACTCTCCTACTACACGTCTCATGCACGGTCTGCTCTTCGTCCTACCGCGTGTGCACGGCTCGACTTGGTCGAAGCTGCAAGCTCCGCGCCCCGACGCAGCAGCGAGGCGAGCTCCACGTGCACCCGCAGCAGCGGCCCCTCTCCCTATCTCGGGCTGCGCCCACCGCCACAATTGGCATTGCAACTCCTCGCCGCTGCTCCTCCACGGCGCAGCGGAGTTGCATCGCCCGACGCCCGATGCGCCGACGCCGGCCCCGCAGTCGCACGGCGGCAGCCTGAGGATGAGGTGACCGGCGGCGCGTGGCGTGCGCAGGGCGTGGCCATGGCGCCATCCGATGCTGCAGGCGTGGGAGCAAGGCACGAGCGCCGCCCAGGGTGCTGCAGCACGAGCGCAGGCACGACGCCGCCTCAGCCCCACCACACACCCCTCAGGCGCCCGCTGCGGCCGATACGCCCGTACAGGAGAGCTGACGACATCTTCCAAGCATGCGCTAGGTCCCGGCAAGCGTCTCCCCTGCGGCGGAAGGCGTCCTTGCTGCTGCCCACCAGCGTACGCACGCCTGCCTCGCCGCCTCCGCACAGGCACGCGACACGGCCCGCGCCGCCGAGCCACGAGGGCCCAGGGACGGCGGCGGAGCAGCTCATGGCGCATGCGATGGCGCAGCGTCGTGCCTGATGCCTCCCTACTATCTTCCCGCTGCTAGTGCTTGCGTGCGCAGCGGCATGGCGCAGCCGGGCGTGCCTGGCTCACGGCACGGGGTTGTGACTCCGCCGCTGGCTGCTGGACCGCCTCATCACGCAAACGGCCGACGCACGGACGTCGTAGAGACAGCATGCGGCCAACTAGGAAAGGGTCTTGGCAGCGCAGCACACATAAAAGGCGCCAGCTCCGCCTCGTCTCGCTCTTGCTCGTTCCTCACCATCCACCTCGCCTCAACCCAGCAGCATGGCTCCCGTCGCCACCTCTCCCACCGCCTCGCCGGCTCCGCCTGCGCCCGCCGCGCTCAAGAAGCTGCCCAACGACCCAAAGTACAACCAGTACTCGCAGCTGCACAACGAGCACTTCGACCAGAACCAGCTGGCGAGCGAGGAGCAGTACCCGTTCAACGACTTCAAGCCGTCGTTCCCCGTCGTCGACTGGGCGCCGCTCGAGGTCTTTGAGCCGGCCAAGGACCGCGCGCACTTTGCCGATCCCGAGAAGAAGGCACTGCTCAGCGCTGCCACCAAGGTGCTCGACGTCACCAAGACGATCGGCACGGAGCTGCACGGCATCAAGCTGCGCGAGCTGAGCGACCAGCAGAAGGACGAGCTGGCGCTGCTCATCGCCGAGCGTGGCGTCGTCTTCTTCCGCGACCAAGACGACCTCACGATCGAGGACCAGCGTGCCCTCGGCCAGTACTACGGCAAGCTGCACCGCCACGCCACCACTGGCGTCCCGGCGCGCGGCGACCTCGATGACGTGCACGTCGTGTACACGCACCCCGACGACGTCGACCCGAGCGCCCAGAATGTCTATCGCGGCCCGAGTGCTCACTCGCGCGTCGACCTGTGGCACAGCGACGTGACGTACGAGCTGCAGCCGCCGTCGTACACCTCGTTTAAGCTCTACGTCTCGCCTGAGGCCGGCGGCGACACGCTGTGGACCAGCGGCTACGCGGCGTACGACCGCCTGTCGTACCCGTTGCGCGAGTACCTCGAATCCCTCACCGCCATCCACTCGGCCGTCGACCAGGCCACGGGCGCGGCTCGCGCTGGACACGTGAGTACAGGCCGAAGCACCTCGTCTGCGGCGTGTCACTGATTCGACCCTCTCAGCACGTCCGCCGCAAGCCCGTCGAGACGGAGCACCCGCTCGTGCGCGTGCACCCCGTCACCGGCTGGCGCAGTCTGTGGTTCAACCCTGGTGCGTCTCCGCGACATCGTCGGTGTTTCTGGCCGGCATCTGACCGCTCCACGCTGCAGGCTTCGTGCGCTACATCGTCGGTGTGCCCAAGGCCGAGTCGGACTACCTCGTGGCCTTCCTCAGCGCCCACGTCTCGACGGGCACCGACTTCTCCGTGCGCTTCAAGTGCGTGTCCCTGCTTCGCTCAGCTGCGCCGCTTGACTGACGCCCGCTGCCGCGCAGGTACGGCAAGAACGACGTTGCATTCTGGGACAATCGCGTGACGACGCACTCTGCGATTCTGGAGGATGTCGGCGTGGTGCGTGCTTGCTTGTGCCTCTCCTCCGTCTCCACACACTGACGTTCTCCTCTGCCAGTCTCGCCGCCACGCGCTTCGCGTCGCCGCCACCGGCGAGGTGCCGATCCCAGTCAGCCAGGCGCCGAACTCGACGTCGCGCGAGGAGCAGCTCTTCGCCAAGCGCGGCTACAAGATCGACCGCAACGTCGCCACGGGCACGCGCCGCCAGGCCGGCTACAAGGACTGAGAGACGTGCGCATCTCGCCTTCGATTAGCTCTTCATGTCCATCACTCCGCCTTCGAGAGGCGCTTTACGACGTAATTGATGACCATCAGCTGTGCATCGTGTGACTCACGTGGCTCGAGCTCCCCTCTGTGCTGTGTCGGGCGGCCGCGGCAGCGCAGCCGATCACTCTCGCTGAAGGCCAACAAGCTCTATTACAGTCGCCTTTCCTTTTTGGTCTACTGCTTCTCCAGGGCCTTGAGCCGCAGCCGGACGGCGTTGGCGTGGGCCTCGAGATCCTCGCACTCGGCCAGGTGCACGACGTGCGGGCCCAATGCGCGCAGGCCATCGGCCGTCAGGCTCTGGCTGGTGATGCGCTTGACGAATGTGTCGGTGTTGACGCCAGAGTATTGCCTGAGGAGGAGGGGTCAGCTTTGCGCGGAGTGAATCAGGAGCACATGCGACTCACCGGGCAAAGGCGTTGGTGGGCAGCGAGTGGTTCGTGCCCGAGGCGTAGTCGCCGCAGCTCTCTGGGCTCCACTGGCCGACGAAGATGCTGCCGGCGTTGATGGTCGCCTTGGCCAGCTCCTCGGGCCGGTCCGTCTGGATGATGAGGTGCTCCGGCGCGTAGTCGTTGCTCCAGCGCATCGCCTCCTCGCGGTTCGGCACGCGGATCGTGACGCTCTTCTCGATCGCCTGGCGCACGTAGGCACAGCGAGGCAGCGCCTTGGCTTGCCGGTCAATGGCCGTCTCGATGGCGTCGAGCTGTGCATCGGTGAGATCGATGGCCACCAGCACGACTTGCGAGTCGGGCCCGTGCTCGGCCTGCGAGAGCAGGTCGGAGGCGACAAAGTCCGGGTTCGACGTGGCGTCGGCGATGACGAGCACCTCGGAGGGGCCGGCGGGCATGTCGATGCTGACGCATGCGTCCATGTCGTTCTGCACGAGCAGCTTGGCGGCGGTGACGAACTGATTGCCGGGGCCGCAGATCTTGTCGACCTTGGGCACGGCGTCGGTGCCGTACGCGAGAGCACCGACGGCCTGCGCACCGCCGGCGGCGAGAATGGCAGTGGCGCCGACGAGGTGAGCGGCGTAGAGCACCTCGGGAGCAATGGAGCCGTCGGGCCGTGGTGGTGTGGCGATGATGCGCACGGGGCACTTGGCCACCTGAGCCGGCACACCGAGCATCAGTGCAGTCGAAGGAAGCACTGCAGTGCCGCCGGGCACGTAGAGGCCGACCCGCTCGATGGGCCGTGCGAAGCGCCGGCACACGACGCCCGGCATCGTCTCGACCTCCAGCACCGCGTCCTCCTCCTCCTCGCCCGTCTCAGCCACGACGCCGCCGGAGCCCACGTCTGCGGCCTTGGCGTTGCCGCCGGTGCGCTTCTGCGCCAGGTGGAAGGCGTGGATGTTGGCATAGGCCTGGTCCATGGCCCGCTTCACCTCGGGCTTGATGCGCTTCATCACTGCCTCGGTGGCAAACGGCGGCTGCACCATCGGCGTGCTCAGCTTGGCCTTGTCGAACTTCTCCGTCAGCTCAAGCAGCGCTGCGTCGCCGCGCTCCTTGACGGCAGCGAGAATCGGGCGCACGAGCTCCTGGATCGCCGCAGACTTGAGCGCAGGCCGCTTCAGCAGCGCGACGCGCTCAGACGCAGAAATGTCGGCGAGCTTGTAGGACTGGATCTTGATGGGCGCGTTCGGGTCGACCTCGGCCTTCTTGGCAGGCGCCGAGGCGGCAGCGGCACCATTGGGCGCAGAGGACTTGGCCTGCTCAGCAGCGAACTGCGGCTTGGCGTCGCCCGTGCGGCGGATGACCTTCTTGGCCTTGCGGTCCAGGCTGGCCTCGACCTGCTCGAGGCCGACACCGGCGCGGATGCAGCGCGCAAGGGCAAAGTAGAGCAGGTCGGCGGCCTCAAAGGCGACGTGCTGCGGGTCCTCGTCCTTGGCCTCGGCCAGCTCGGCGGCCTCCTCGCGCAGCTTGGCGCCGAGGAGCGCCGGGTCGGAGAAGAGACGCGCCGTGTAGGAGCCCGGCGGAGCGGCAGCCTTGCGCGCCAGCAGCGTGCTCTCGAGCGCCGCCAGGCCAGCCTGTGGGCCGAAGCAGCCGTCACGCTGCGTCAGGTGGCAGAAGCCGGCGTGCTGTGCGCCGGCACGCTGCCGCACGCGGAACTCGACGGCATCGGCGTCGCAGTCGAAGCGCACACGCACCACCTCCTGCGTCGCGCCGCTGGTCTCGCCCTTGCGCCACAGGCCGCGCTTGCGCGACTGGTACACGGCTGCGCCGGTGAGAAGCGACTCGCGGATCGAGGCGCACGACGAGTACACGAGGCCCAAAGACGTCGAGAGCGAGGCAGAGACGACCGTCGTGGGGAAGTGGCCGTCGGCGCGGTCCGAGTTCAGCGGTGCCAGGAGCGCGCCGATGAAGTCGAGCGAGCCCGCCGGGGCCTCCTGGCCCTCGGACAGCAGCGCCAGCGCCGAGGTGCGGGCCACGACGGAGGCGCCAGCCTTGGCAGCGCTGGCCACGTCCTCCAGCGAGGCGACGGCGGCAGGTGCGCCGGGCGAGAGCGTGCCGCTGGGCGCCAGGTACACGGGCTTGCCCGACTGGGCGGCACCGAGGGCAGCGCCGAAGCGCTCGGCAATGGCAGTGGCCGCCTCGCTGCCAGCAGCCGAGTCTGCGGGCAGCGCCACGACGAGACCGGCGAGGCCCTGCAGCGCGCCCGGCTCGGCGGCAGCCGGCGAGTCGGCGGGCAGGTGGAGCAGGATGCGTGCGGCCGGCAGCGACGCGGGCGGGTTGCCGCCGAGCAGCGCCAGGGCCGGCGGCGTGTCGGCGTCGAGGAGCAGCGCCTCTGCGCCGGCGTCGAGCAGGTCCGCCAGCGCATCGGGCGCCGGCGTGTTGATGGCGGTGACGTGGACGATGTAGGGCAGCGTGGGCGGCAGCAGCGGCAGCACGTCGGGCAGCAGGTGCAGCGGCACGAGCAGCGGCGCCGCGCGGCTCACGACGCCGAGCAGCGCCGGCGACGGCAGCGCATCGAGCAGCGGCAACAGCGTGGTGCCGAGTGTGACCATGTTGGCAGTGTGTGTGTGGTGGTGAGAGGCAAACGCGTGGCCACAGCCGGCGGCCGAGTCACACGCTGCCGAATGAGTTCGCCGAGGCCGGCCAATCGAATAAGCTAAGCGGTGTAATCGGCGGGCTAGGGCTATCGGCGGTCTCCGGACGATCTTCGCGCGGCTGACGTAAGCCGTTTTTGGCTGCCCCGACTGGGACGCGCCTCGGCCATGCAGCAGCAGCAGCGGCACGCCTCACCGCCCCTCGCCCTCTCCCCACACCACCCCTGACCTCGCCCAGCATGCCCGCACTTACCGAGGCGATCCACTCGCAGTATGACTCGCTGCTCATCCTCGACTTTGGCTCGCAGTACTCGCACCTCATTACGCGCCGCTGCCGCGAGCTCAACGTGTACTGCGAGATGCTGCCCTGCACGCAGAAGATGGCCGACCTGGACTGGACGCCCAAGGGCATCATCCTCAGCGGCTCGCCGTACAGCGTGTACGACGACGGCGCGCCGCGCGTCGACCCGGCCGTGTTCGAGGCGGGCGTGCCCGTGCTCGGCATCTGCTACGGCCTCCAGGAGATCGCCTGGTGCCACGGCGGCAAGGTCGACCCGCACGACCGCCGCGAGTACGGCCGCGCCGACGTGCAGGTCGTGCGCACCGGCGACGAGCGCATGGACCGTCTCTTCCGCGACGAGGCCGACAGCGTGCCGGTGAGTCAAGCAGAAGAGCTGATAAGTGGAGGGCGGCCAAGTGCGGAGCGAGATCGAGCAGCGCCCTTAAGTAGCAGGGCGGCGGCAGACATGGCACGATGTTGGCGCTCTGCAGGCCTTGTATTCCTGCAACGCTCGTTGGCATTGCGCTGCATGGCTTCACACCTTGGCGCCCTGCTGACGTCCGTCCGCGCAGGTTTGGATGTCGCACGGCGACCAGCTCTCCAAGTGCCCCGACAACTTCCAGGTCATTGCGCGCACCGACTCTGCGCCCTTTGCCGCCATTGCGCACACGAGCAAGCCGATCTTCGGCATCCAGTTCCACGCCGAGGTGACGCACTCGCCTCGCGGCAAGGAGCTCTTCTCTGCGTTCGTCGACATCTGCGGCGCGCAGCGCAACTGGACCATGTCGACGTTCATCGACAAGGAGATTGCCCGCATTCGCGAGATGGTCGGCCCGCGCGACCGCGTGCTGGGCGCCATCTCGGGCGGTGTGGACTCCAGTGTGGCGGCCAAGCTGATGCACGCTGCCATCGGCGAGCGCTTCCACGCCGTCATGGTCGACAACGGCGTGCTGCGTGCCGGCGAGGCCAAGCAGGTCGACGAGATGCTCAACAAGCACCTCGGCGTCAACGTGACGATTGTCGATGCTTCCGAGCTCTTCCTCTCGCGCCTCGAGGGCGTCGAGGACCCGGAGAAGAAGCGCAAGATCATCGGCAACACCTTTATCAATGTCTTCGAGGAGGAGGCCGCCAAGCTGGAGGCCGCGGCAGAGGAGGAGGAGGCCAAGGCCAAGGCTGAGGGCAAGGAGCAAGAGGCCAAGGGCAAGTACGAGTTCCTGCTGCAGGGCACTCTCTACCCGGACGTCATTGAGAGCATCAGCTTCAAGGGCCCGAGCGCCACGATCAAGACGCACCACAACGTCGGTGGCCTGCTGGAGAACATGAAGATGAAGCTCATCGAGCCGCTGCGCGAGCTGTTCAAGGGTGAGCAAGAGCGGGGAGGGCAAGGCGATAGCACCACAGCTGACGCCTCGCTCTCCAGACGAGGTCCGTGAGCTCGGCAAGCTGCTCGGCATCCCGGCGCACCTTGTCGGGCGGCACCCCTTCCCCGGCCCCGGTCTCGCGATCCGCATCCTGGGCCCCGTGACGCGTGGCCAGGTCGCGATCCTGCAGGCAGCCGATGCCATCTACATTGAGGAGATCCGCCGTGCCGGCCACTACGACAAGATCTCGCAGGCCTTCGCCGTGCTCCTGCCCGTCCGCGCCGTCGGCGTGCAGGGCGACAAGCGCACCTACGACCAGGTCATTGCGCTGCGTGCGGCTCAGACGACCGACTTTATGACGGCGACGTGGTACGACTTCCCGCATCAGTTCGTGCGTATGGCGTTCGCGGCCTGTCTCTCCATCTGAGTGGGCCTTATGCTGAACGCCTCTGTCCTCTCGTCCTCCAGCTGTCGCACGTCTCGAACCGCATCACCAACGAGGTGGCAGGCATCAACCGCGTCGTGCTCGACATCAGCTCCAAGCCGCCGGCCACTGTGAGTCGGCCTGCCTGGCCTGCCTCACAGCGCTTTGCCTCTCGATGCAAGGCACCCCACACTCAGGGCTGACGTCCCCACTTCCTCTCTCACTCGCTTCGCCTACGCAACCACAGATTGAGGTGGGTCGCAGCCCGCTCCAGCCCCGTCTCTGCGCTCGCTCACACCCCTCTCCCCGCACCAGTGGCTCTAATCTTCGCATCTTCGGGGCTGCCTCTCTTCTCTCTCATTCTCTGCTTGTTCTCGCGTCACGTAAAAGCTCTGCAACCATTAGATTTATCGCTCGTGCGTCGAATGGAGTGCCCGACAGGTATAGAGGAGAGGCAGCAGCCGCGCCCTACTCTTCGCCCGCAGCCTGCGCCTGTCTGACCGAGACGCGGATGTTCATTGCCTCGTTGATGATCTGTCGTCGAGAGAGCGGCGATGAGCAATGCAACGAGCGGTCCCGCCAGCCACACCACTCACGCGATCGACGTCCAACGGCGGCAAGCTAAAGAGCATGCTCTTCGCCTCGCTTTGGTCCAGCTCCTCGAGCGCGTCCTTGCAGTTGGTGAGAATGGCGATGCAGATGTAGAGATGCAGATCCAGCGGATCGGGAATGGCAAAGTACGTGTCTGCAGGCAGCGTCAGCGCGCACGGCAGAGGCGGACAACGGCCTGAGAGAGGAGGACGCACCCCAAAGGCGAAGCAGATCGTCGATGCACATCTCAGCGGCCAGTAGATGCCTCAGCCACGCCGTCGCGAAGCCCACGACATCCACCTCTTCTTCCTCGAAGTAGGCGTACAGATCCGGCAGCGTGGTGCGGAAGAGCGTCAGGAAGGCCGAGACGCGTGCGGGAAGGGGCTGGATGGCGTTGTGCGCCTCTGCGAGATCGACAGTCAGCAGACGAGGAGAAGAGGAAGGAAGAGGGGAGAAGGACGCACCGATCATGCCCATCAGCCGCTCAAACGCAAAGTACATGCCCGCCTCGACGCGCACACACTTGACGAAGGGCGCACAGAGGAAGACTAGGTCTGCTCTGAACTCGGGCTGAGAGGTTGCAGCGAGCGCGCCGAGCGCTTCTCCTGCCGCAGTTGGTGCATGAGAGGCGGGCAGGTGCGCCCACTCGTACTCTTTCGGCAGCGAGGACGTCGTGTTTGGCCGGAGAAGGGAGGGTGCTTGAAGCTGTCCTGTGACGGAGAGCTCGAGACCGGAAGTAGCCGACCCTTGCAGAGAGACATGAGGTGCTGTGCTTGACGTCGACGTGGCTGAACTTGAAGCTCTCGAGCGAGGGACACGCGAGACGTCGGTCGAGGTGGCATATGGTCCGCAATTCGTTCCCGTGCTACTTGTGCTTTCCGAGCGTCGGCGATGAGACGAGACTTGTTCCTCATCGATGCGTTCCGATTCAGGCGCCATCCACGTCCAGCGATTCAAGTAGGCGCAGATGATCGTCTCGACCGCCGTGCTGAAGCGCTTCAACTCGGCACCTGCAGCGGCATCGGGATCGAGATCGTCGGTGCCGGGCGTTTGGTCGTGCCCGGTGCCGCCCATGATGCCGACGCGAGCGCGTGAAGCTGCTCCGTCGACGCGGTTCGGACCGCGATCGAGAGGAGAGACGGGCAGCGAGGACGAGGCGGAGCGAAGGCCTGAGACGAAGTAGTCGTCCGAGGCTGGGGTTGCGGCTTTTGTCGGCGGACGGAAAGGCATGCGTTGAGCTGTATCACATCCATAACGTCAGCTCGGTGCCCTGCCCGGTCGATTAGCGTGAGCGCGGAACGCACCGGTGCGAGCGAGCCCTCTGCCCGGCGGAGACCGCTTGATAAGTCTGCGCTGATAGTAGCGCGCACATTCGGGACGGATGCGCTTCTCGAGCACGGCGTTGTGCTTGTCGAGCTGCTCGTACTCGAGGTACTTGCTTCGCACTGAGGTCATCTCCTGGCCTGGGAAGAGCAGGGCGAGAAGGGGCGCAAGGTGAGCTCAAACATTGCAGCACATGGCCGATGAGTGCAGACGCACTCTTGTCGTCTGAGAGAACGCCGAGGAGGTACAGCCACACCTCCTGCCGAGCAGATGTCGCGTCGTCAGCAAGCTGCCAAGCAGACGGCTGTCCTAGCGAGCCACTCACACCTCGCACAGAAGGCTGCACGCCGTGTCGTGCATAGTCTCGCAGCTTGGCGAGATCGACGTGCCTGCGCAGCGAGGCAGAGAGCAAGAGTCAGAGAGCTGACTGGTTGCAGTCTCGGGGTGACCGTGCTGGAAGCGACTGCAGCTGGTAGCAGCCTAGTTGGCGGCGGCAGCCTGCGCAGCTCTGTCTGCTGCTCCACGGCACGCCGCCTCGCCAGCGCAGTGCGAGCGCAGCGCGTCCAGGCGGCGCACTCACTGTTCCGCGCTGAGCACCTCGATGTACTCCTCCACCGATGCGCCAGCTCCCTGCTCCGTGCCCGCTCCCGTGCCTGCTCCCGAAGTGCTTGCGAGGGTGCTCCTTCTTGAAGCAGCCGTCGCCGACGAGTACGAGGCGGCAGCATCGTAGCTGGACGGCCCGGCGCCGAGGCCAAGACCAGGGAGCGTGGAGCCGGACGCCGAGGCGGCGCGCGAACGCGTGCCGGAGCCGGAGCCTGAGCCGGAGCCGGCGCCGGAGGCAGAGGCGGACGCGGCGGCTGTGCTCATGCGTGTGGAATCAGAGGCTCGAGGCAGGTGGCAGGCAGTGCAAGAGAAGGAGAGGGGCGGATGCAAGGCTGCACCTCCACCACCTCGCGCGGCGCGGGCGCATGGCACGTGCCCCACCCTGAAGAGCGTGGGAGCGCGCACGTGAGCGCAGCGCGGGCGGGCGGAGCGGCGTCCGCACCGGCGCGGCCGTCCGGCAGCCGGCGCCGGAGCGCCCGCTGGTCCGGGCGGCCGCCAGCGCCGAGGCCGCGCGGGGGAAGAGCAACTGGGCGTGCGGTGAAAGCAGCAGAGGCGAGAAGGGCGACAGGGAGCGCCGCACGGCAGCTGCGACGCCGCGAAGATCACAGGCCGGCCGGGGCACAGCTGCAGCATCTGATGCAGGCAGATCAACGCCGGCGCCGGACAGCGAGAGCGAGACACCCGCTCGCTTGGCGCGCTGCCGGGCGGCGGGCGTGAGGGTCGCGAAGGATGCGCATCGCTGGCGCCCGCCGCGGCGGTGGCCGAGCCGCGCGCTCAGCAGGCCCGACGCAAAGGCCGCCGCCGAGCTCCCCGCATCTTCGCTTCCCTCCACCACCTCCTCCCTGCCCTGCAGTAAGTCGCTCCTCCTTGCACACCTCACCTATACTGACCTTCCTGCAGATGGCCCGTCTCTCCGCCTCCTCCCTCTCTCTCCTCCGTGCCGCTCCCGCACGCTCCGTCTCCAGCGCCGCCCGCGCCCCTGCCCCGCTCCTCGCTGCCGCCCGCCGCGCCGCTGCTCCCGCGCCGGCTCCTGCTGCCCGCGCCGCCGTCGCTGCCGCAAAGCCCTTCTCCTCCTCGGCCATCGCCATGGGCGGCGGCATCGGGCTCGGCGAGGACAATGTCCGCCCGCCGTACGACCAGTGCGTGCTGCCGTGCCGTGCTGCGCGCCTTTGCCGCACTGACGCCTCCACGCCAGGGTGCTGCAGGACATTGCCGACTACGTGCACTCCTACGAGATCAAGTCGGACACGGCCTTCCAGACGGCGCGTCTCTGCCTCATGGACTCGCTCGGCTGCCACATGGAGGCACTGCGCTTCCCCGGCGCGCGTGCCGTCACCGGCCCCGTCGTCGAGGGCACCATCGTGCCCAACGGCGCCAAGGTGAGCACTGGGCGTGTGTGCGCGCTGGCAGGGCACGTGCTGATGCGAATGACGTGTGACAGGTGCCCGGCACCAACTTCCAGCTGGACCCCATCCGCGCCGCCTTCAACAACGGCGCCCTGATCCGCTGGCTCGACTTCAACGACACGTGGCTGGCCGCCGAGTGGGGCCACCCCTCGGACAACCTCGGCTCCATCCTCGCCGTGGCCGACTGGCTCTCGCGCACGGCCGTCGCCAATGGCCAGGCGCCGCTGACGGTGCGCGACATTCTCGAGGCGGCCATCAAGGCGCACGAGATCCAGGGCAACCTGGCCATTGAGAACTCGTTCAACCGCGTCGGCCTCGACCACGTCGTGCTCGTCAAGGTCGCCAGCGCCGCCGTCGTGTCCAAGATGCTCGGCAACACGCGCGACCAGACCGTCGACGTCGTCTCGCAGGCCTTTGTCGATGGCCAGTCGCTGCGCACCTACCGCCACGCCCCCAACGCCGGCTCGCGCAAGTCGTGGGCTGCCGGAGACGCCTGCTCGCGCGCCGTCAACCTCGCGCTGCTCGTGAAGAAGGGCGAGATGGGCTACCCCTCCGTGCTGACTGCCAAGACGTGGGGCTTTTACGACGTGCTCTTCAAGGGCAAGGAGTTCAAGTTCCAGCGGTGAGTCGCGAGCCGTGCCTGCACTGTCAAGACGAGGGCAAGCTGACACGATGCGCCTCCAGCCCGTACACCTCGTACGTGATGGAGAACGTGCTCTTCAAGCTGGTGCCCGCCGAGTTCCACTCGCAGACGGCCGTCGAGGCGGCGGTGATTCTGCACAAGAAGATGCAGGAGGCGGGCAAGACGAGCGACGACATCAAGAAGGTCACGATCCGCACGCAGGAGGCGGCCATCCGCATCATCAGCAAGCAGGGCAAGCTGAACAACTACGCCGACCGCGACCACTGCATCCAGTACATGGTCGCTGTGCCGCTCATCCACGGCAAGCTCGAGCCGCAGATGTACAGTGAGTAGCCTGCGCCAGAGAAGAGAGGGGGGGGGGAAAGAGGGGCAATAGGGGTGGAGGAGGGAGAAAGGCACCGTTGGCTCACGCTCAATCCTCTGCAGACGACGACTTTGCCGAGGACCCGCGCATCGACGAGCTGCGCGGCAAGATCTACTGCGAGGAGGATGCGCGCTACACCAAGGAGTACATGGAGGCCGACAAGCGCTCCATTGGCAACGGCGTGCTCATCGAGTTCAACGACGGCAGCAAGCTCGACGAGGTGGCCATGGACTACCCCGTGGGCCACGCGCGCCGCCGCGAGGAGAGCATTCCGCTCATCAAGGCCAAGCTGGCAAAGCACCTCGACGGCCACTTCGACCAGGCCACGCAGAGCAAGCTCGTCAACCTCATCGAGGACACGGAGAGCTTCGACAAGATGCCCGCCAACGAGGTGAGTTGCCTGCCCCCCCCCCCCCCCCCCCCCCCCCCCCCCCCCCCCCCCCCCCCCTAGGTCCCAGGCTGATCATCTCTTGCCCAGTTCATCGACCTCTGGCTCAAGAAGTAGACAGACTAGACTACGCGCGTCGTTGCCCCTGTTCTGCTCTTCCTCTGACTTGCCACGCAATCGAAGCACATGCTTGATCTCCCCACCCACTGCCCTTGTCCAGACGCTCTGGCTGCCCGCTTCAGCGACGCGAGAAGGGCCGAGTGGAGAGACGTGTGTATTACGCGCGCGGGCCGCTGTGAGACGAGAAGCAAGCAAGGCTAGTCGTACACTGCGAGAGGGAAGAAAGAGTGGAGGACGGAGGGGGGGGGGGGAAAGAAGCATCGTCAGCTGGCTGGACTGAAAGCCGGCAGGCACGAGAGCAAGCGAGAAGGTGATCGGCCCAGGAGCGAGAAAGCGCAAGATCGATGTGCTAGCACAGCCGAGGGCACGGCATCTGGACCATCTCCCGCGTCGCGCACTGCAAGAGGAGGGGGGGGGGGGGGGACAGCAGAGTCTGGCGCTCTCGTGCAGAGAGGCGAGCTGCTGGGCCGTTCGGCCCTCTCGTGCTGCGCCGCCCAGTCTCCTGTTGCAATGCATGCGACGCCTGAGCATCCAGCCCAAGCAGCAACGCCGAGAGTTCGAGCACACCGCATTTCGAGCGAGCCGAGCACAGTCGCAGCGATGGGCAGGCCCTGTCATGCGTAAGACCGGAAGCAGGGGGATGGGAAAAGGAAGGAGGCGAGGGCAGCTGCCCCATCCTCCACTCCTTTCCCGTTCCCGTTTTCTTCCACCAGAGTGAACTTGACCGCCACATCCTCTTGCGGCCCTTCGTCTACAGCGAGGAGCTGCGCCCGCCTCCTTTGCCCACAGCTGGCCGGACGAGGCGCGACTCACCATGTACAATTGCCCCCGCCATCGTCCAAGCCAGCACATAGCCCGGCGCGAATTCGCTCGCACCCTCCGCAAAGTACGTCACTTTGCCCAGCAGGCCCTCGCGCCAGCTGGGCAGGTAGCGCGGTGCCTTGAGTGGCCCGCCGGCGAAGAGCAGCAGCAGCGCGTTGACGAGGAGGAGCGAGGCGAGAAAGAAGAGGCCGCCGGGGATGGCGCGCAGTCCGAGGATGCCGCAGAGGGAGCCGGAGAGGAGAAGGAGGATGGCGCGGATGCTGCAGGCGAAAGAGCCGTGAGTGGGGAGGGGAGCGCGGAGAGGCAGGCAGGACGGGCCAAGCCCCTGCGCGCAGGCCGCAGTTGGCAAGTGACACGCAGGCGAGCGCTGAGCTCTGCCTTGGCCAGCCGAGCGCCAACGAGCTTCTGCTGCTGCTGCAGCTCCGCGCGCCGAGCTTTCTGCGCTCTTGCAAGTCTCCTATCTCTCCATCACGGCGCCCGTAGCGCTGCAGTCGCCTCAGTCTTCTGCCTCTGCCCCCCCCCCTCTTCTTAGTGCCCGTCTCGCAACGCACCGGAAGAGCACGCCGTTGTTGTGCGCCAGCGCCGCGGGCGAGAGCTGAGCGGCGCTGAGCTGTGCGGCTGTCGGGGTGCTGTCCATCGTGGCGATGGAGACGGCGGCGCACGGAGGGAGGAGAGTGGGCGGTGAGGTGGTCAGGAAGGAGGCGAGGCCTGCGAAGCCCGTGCGCGCTTCAGCACGGCTTGAATCGGCGCATTAGAGCGCGGGGCCGGGCTTGTAGTCGAGCATTACACGCGCCGGAGCCGGCTTGTTGTGCGAGCAGAGGGCGGACTACAGAAATGCGCGTCGTGCTTCAACTCGCGAGTACATAGGCGCTGGCAGGCCGCGCGGGCCACCTGCGAGCCTCGCCGCTTGCTGTTCCCGTGTCCCTCCCTCTCCTCCTCCACCACCCATCGCTGTCGCTGCGCCTGTGCATCGCAGTCTGCTCCTCGTTCGCCCCATTGCGCCGCCACGCGCGCGAGCCACATGTCTCCGCGCCCGCCGGCAGACTCAGCATCCGACGCCTCTGCCGCCGTCTCGCCCGCCCTCTCGTCTCCCCTCTCCTCTCCCTCGCCCACGCCCTCGGCCAGCTCTCTCCTCGCCGCCTCGCGCATCTCCCACCTCGAGCTCGACTCCGAGGCCTCCCCCTCGGCACACTCTGCGCACGCCACGCACACCACCAGCGCACGCTCGCCGCCCGTGGCGCTGCCCTTGACGCCCACGCATCTCCTGCGCTCCTCCGACGACGCCATGCTCAACCCGCTCGCCGAGCAGCGTGCGCGCGCGCGCAGAAGCAGCAGCAGCAGCAGTGCTGCAGGCGCCGAGCGCCACGAGGACGACTCGGCGCTCGACTTGCTCGTCGACGCGCACGACGATGAGGGCAGCGAGTCGCGCGGCTCCACCGCCGAGGCGCAGCAGCAGGAGCATGCCTCGAGCGCAGCAGCAGCACATCACCTCCACTCGCATGCGCACATCTCTCGTCGCGATGCCTCCGTCGGCCTCGACCCCGACGCAGACGTCGATAGCTTCATCACGCATCGGCCCATTCTCGATGTGCACCCCAACGCCACAGCCGGCACTGCTCTGCCTCCTCGTTCTTCCTCGCCTAGTTCTTCCACTGGTCGCTCGCACCGCGAACATCACCACCATCACCTCAACCACGGTGCCAAGACACAAGAGCATGAGGCGGGCATGCCGGACACGGCAGCCACCGCCTCGGCGACGGGCATGCCCAAGATCATTCCTCGCAAGCCTCACGGCTCTCAAAAGCAGCGTCGCCTCTCCTCTTCCTCTTCCTTCTCCTCCTCCAGCTCTGCATCCGAAGGCTCGCAGCCTGGCGCACCTCAATCCGGCTTCCTCACGCCCGCCGCCTTTGCTCCGGGACTCACGCTGCAGCGTCGTGCGGCGCTTCTGATCTCGACGATCGCCATCAACATCGGCCTGCCGTTCATCAACGGCGCCATGCTGGGCTTTGGCGAGATCTTTGCGCGCGCCGTGCTGGCGCCGTGGGTCGGCTTTGCGGCGCATGCGGTGGGTGTGGGAGCGCCGACGAAGCCCAGACAGCCGGCGACGCAGGACAGGGCGTTCCAGGCGGGCCTGAGGACGGGCGCGCCCGGAGGCACGGGCATGGGCACGAGAGGTGGCTGGGCGAAGGGAGCGGAGGGCGTCGAGCTGGAGGGATGGAGCGTGGAGCGCTAGGAGAGTATCAGAGCGGGAAGGAACTGGCAGATAGCAGACAAGACGGTGCGCAGCGGGTCGAAGGCCCATGCGGGGCCGCCAGGATGTAGCCTAATGAACACACATCATATCTCGCCAACCCTCGTTTGGCGACAGAAGACAGGCTGTCAGGAGCAATCGCTGCTTGAGAGAGAGAGAGAGAGAGAG